>NC_087157.1:13750000-13752500 GCF_035594125.1 Scylla paramamosain | reverse complement strand
TTTTCATATGCA
This sequence comes from Scylla paramamosain, assembly GCF_035594125.1. Classification (NCBI taxonomy): domain Eukaryota; kingdom Metazoa; phylum Arthropoda; class Malacostraca; order Decapoda; family Portunidae; genus Scylla; species Scylla paramamosain. The sequence goes on along the minus strand of NC_087157.1, from coordinate 13,752,488 downwards.
TTGTTAAATTTACTGTTATTATCCATTATTATTATCTTCACCGTTATTTTTCCTTCTATTAGAGAACATAATGTGTGTGTGTGTGTGTGTGTGTGTGTGTGTGTGTGTGTGTGTGTGTGTGTGTTAACGCGTCAGAATTTATGAAGTGTAAAGGAGAAATAAATTAAGGTGGCAAGTCAACGAGAGAGAGAGAGAGAGAGAGAGAGAGAGAGAGAGAGAGAGAGAGAGAGAGAGAGAGAGAGAGAGAGAGAGAGAGAGAGAGAAAGCGTCGACACTTGTATTTACGGGGAGACACGAGCAATGGCCTTCAGAATTCCTCCCTCCCCCTCCCCCTTTCCTCTCCTCTCACCTCTCTTCCCCCAACACCCATTTATAGGCTCTTCTCCACCAACCCTCCTCCTCCTCCTCCTCCTCCTCAAGCTCATCCGCCTCTTCCCCTTTCACCACTTTCTCATATCCTCTCTCCTTGTCCCTGGCTGTCCTTTCTCCTCCTCCTCCTCCTCCTCCTTCTCCTCCTCCTCCTCCTGAACCTTGACCTTTTAAAGTTTGGAACAAAATCTCTACTCATGTAAAGATCCTTTTATCACGTGGATTGAGAGAGAGAGAGAGAGAGAGAGAGAGAGAGAGAGAGAGAGAGAGAGAGAGAGAGAGAGAGAGAGAGAGAGAGGGGGGAGGGAGGGAAGGAGGGAGTATTAATAACGTGGCTTCAAGTACAATCTCATGAGGGAGGTAACAAGCAAATGTCATCTTTTTATGACATTTACTCTCTCTCTAGACATTTACTCTCTCTCTCTCTCTCTCTCTCTCTCTCTCTCTCTCTCTCTCTCTCTCTCTCTCTCTCTCTCTCTCTCTCTCTCTCTCTCTAACTACGTACTGGTAATAACCCGCCAGGTAGTAATTTCCGGTCATTGCATAGTTGTAATCAAGCTCGTTTGTGTTGCTTTATTATCTTAATTGTCTCTGTGGCCGCCGTGCTTCATCAAGAGAGAGAGAGAGAGAGAGAGAGAGAGAGAGAGAGAGAGAGAGAGAGAGAGAGAGAGAGAGAGAATGTTGTAATGGCGGTCCTGATGGAGGTAGTGGTGGTGGTGATGGTGGTGATAGGGGTGGTTGGGGAGATGGTGTGATGGTGGCAGTGGTTGGGGAGTGAGAGGGGGAGTTGTGGAGAGAGTGGTGGGAGAGGGCTCTATTTTGAGACAAGCAGACACAGGAGGAAGGCAGCCCGGCCTGTTCACTTCTCTTCACTTCACGCTGTATTGCCACATGCCACTTGTCCCCGCTCTGCCTCTCCATCTGTTACACTCCCTTCCCCGATCCTCATCTATACTCAGCCTCACTCACGTATTCTCAGCCTCATTCACTCATAGACTCGTGTTATTAAATGTTTTGTCTCATAGGGCCTCAGGAATTATTAATCAGGTTCCCATTACTTTTTTTTTCCCCTCGTTGATGGTGTTGAATTATTAAGTGAAAGCACTTATGTATACTCAGCGTCACTCTCGCACTCTAGCATCTCACCTACTCATTGATCCATGTTCTTAAAAGTTTTCTCATAAGTACTATTTTGAAAGCCCACCGAAATTATTAGTCCGGTTCTCATAGTTTTTGCCCTATTGATACCGTAGAATCCTTATGAAATTATTACTGGAATCATGAAAACACTCTTGAAAAAATCTGCTTCTACTAAACCCTTTTGAAAACTGACGAGAAATGATGTCGAAATGTTTGTGATTACGTATGATTCAATTAAACATCATAGTGCTTCCTTCTTACGTACGTATATCTACGCACGCCACTCCAGACAGGACATCATACGAAACGTTGTTGTTGTGAAGCGAAATTTTCTCTTAAACTATACACGCTCGTAGCGTCAAAGGAATTAGGTTTATTCTCCTTTAGAATTTCAAGATGCGGGCTTCTTTTATGCCAGTTTTCTTTTTAACCCCTTAGCCAGTCTAATATATGTGAAAATACGCAGTAGGTCATATAATGCAGATTAAAATGCACACGTAAATGCATACATATAATTCATACATACATACACACCGTAAACGACGTACTGTGAATATATATAAACTACTGTAACACATAGAAATTATCGTTCTCAAGGCTTCATAAACCCTACCCCCTACCTTGCCCTTTCGCCGCGTCCCACACACCAATCGAAACACTGAGAAATTGATCCCGAGAGTTAAGCCACGGGAGAGAGTGGCCGGGAATCGAACCTAGGACAAGATACTCCACGTACACGACATCTTATCAATCGAACCATAATGTTCCCCCGTGACCTGAATGTAGTGTAGTGAGCCTGTGCCCCGCCCCTAACACTTCACCAGCCCCGCCCCCCTTACACTGCACCAGCCCAGCCACTCACCACCACTTCCACAAGTCACCATTCCTAACCACACCACAGGACACAACAGTAACAATTCCGTGTGACCTGAATGTAGTACAGTGATTCTTTGCCCCGCCCTCCTATCACTGCTCCAGC
>NC_087157.1:13600000-13740000 GCF_035594125.1 Scylla paramamosain | reverse complement strand
TTGTTGTTTCTTCTTCTTCTTTTCTTCTTCTTCTTCATCTTCTTCTCCTTCTTCTTCTTCTTCTTCTTCTTCTTCTTCTTCTTCTTCTTCTTCGTCTTCTTCTTCTTCTTCTTCTTCTTTCTGTCTGATTCTTTTTATTTTCTTTCTTTTACCATTGTTTCCCAGTTTCTGTTTTCTCCCTTGCCTCTTCTATACTTTTTGTCTCCCTTTCTGTCTGTAATCGTTTCATCTCGAATCATTCTGTAAGGGTTGGCTGTTCTGTGGTTCTGAATGTATTGATTGGTTAGTCACTCAGTCCCATATGTTAGGTTGATGAGTCATTACTGAGCTGAATCGACCATTTACAGGTTAGTCAGTCGGTCAGTAATCTGGTCGTCAGTCAGGAAACTTTTAGTCTGTTTGTCTCTCATTCATTCATTCAGTCGATCAGTCAGTCATTTAGTAAGTCATATGGTCAAGTCCTGACTGACCTGATTAAACGATAGACTGACTGAATGAATAAATGACTGACTGACAAACAGACTGCATATGATGTCATACGGCAGAGTAGGAAATCATTCAGTCTGTTCGTCAGTCAGTCAGCGAGTCTTTTAGTGTCATTCAGTCAAGTCAATCAGGGAGTCATGTGGCAGAGTAGGGAATCACCTAGTTAGTCAGCGAGTCAGTTAGTCTGTGTCTCTGCATCATTCCCTGTTTCCATCACGGGAGGGAAGAGGGAGGAGCTGGGCGTGGAGGGCGTGGGGACGTGCGTGTATGCCGCCCATCCCGTCACGTGGGGGGGGACATTGGGGTCGGGGTAAACAAAAAAACATGTCCATGAAAAAAAAAGAAAAAAGGACAATCAAGTTATTGAATGCAAACGAGGAAGGAAATAATCCAGAGAATCATTATTAGTCTTCATATTTACATGTATATACATGTTTACATGTTCTTTTTATTGTTGTTTTTTTAAAGTCAATGTTACGTCAGTACTGTAAAAAATACTACTACTACTACTACTACTACTACTACTACTACAATTACCACTTCTTTTCTACTGCTAATACTCCCACCACCACCACCACTACTACTACTACTACTACTACTACTACTAATAATAATAATAATAATAATAATAATAATAATAATAATAATAATAATAATACTTCAATAACAATAATAATAACAACAATGGAGGTGAGGCAGGCACATCAACACTCAATTTTATAACACAGCGAAGGGGGTGGGGGGGGTGACACTTCCCCACTTCCCCAGGGCTTCAGGGCGTCAGGGTGTAGATGTGGTGTAGGGTGTCAGTAGCCCACACCCCCACACACCCACCACCCCCACTACCAACACTAGAAGAACCGGTTTTACGCCCAGCGAACTAACACAGTCACAAGGCCACGCCACAACACCCTTTTACCGTCCCTCTACCTTGTCCTTCCCTTCCCTTCATATAGCTGCACTCCACTTTCATTTTTCACTTCCTTTCCTTTTCTCTCTCCTTAATTTTCTCACTCTTCTTTCCTCCCTTCATATTTTTCCTCTCTCTTCCCTTCGTATAATTATTCTTTCCCTTCGTTTTCTACTTCCTTTTCTTTCAAATTTCTTCAGTTTCCTACTGTTTTTCTTCCCCTCCCTTCATATACCTGTTCTTTCTTTTCAGTTTTCCACTTCATTTTTCTTTCTTTCAGTTTCTTATTATTTTTTTTACCTTCTCTTCATTTTTGTTTTAATTTCCACTTCCTTTCCTCTCTCTTTCATTCAGTTTCTTACTTTTCTTTCTTCCCTTTCCTTCCCTTCGTGTCCCTTCAATTCTTTCCCAGCCGTTTTCATTTCCTATTCTTCCTTCCCTTCACTTTACTTCCTTTTCCTATCCCTATTCACCCCCGTTATTTATTTTTTCTTTTCTAGTCGATTCTTTTTTCATTTCTTCTTTTCTTTTCTGTCCCATCTTTGTCATTCTATTTCCATTCCCAAATTTTTACCCTTTCCCTTACTTCGTTCAGTTCCATTCCTTTCCTCTCGCCTTAATTTCTTCTTCCCCTCTCGTCACTTAATTTGCACTTCCTTCCTCTCCCTTTGATATCTTCCTTATTCTCTCTTCCCTTTCCTTCTTACCCTTCCGTTGTTATTCTCTCTCTCTCTCTCTCTCTCTCTCTCTCTCTCTCTCTCTCTCTCTCTCTCTCTCTCTCTCTCTCTCTCTCTCTCTCTCTCTCTCTAATGCAATGTCTTTCAAAGTCACGTCTAATCTCAGATTTTCGTTTATCCTTCCTGATTTTCCGCTAATTATTACCATGTGTGCGTCCTTGTGTGTGTGTGTGTGTGTGTGTGTGTGTGTGTGTGTGTGTGTGTGTGTGTGTGTGTGTGTGTGTGTGTGTACCTGGATTGAACACAAGCGTATTGTTGACTAATAGTTGAATAATTCTCTCTCTCTCTCTCTCTCTCTCTCTCTCTCTCTCTCTCTCTCTCTCTCTCTCTCTCTCTCTCTCTCTCTCTCTCTCTCTCTCTCTCTCTCTCTCTCTCTCTCTCTCTCTCTCTCTCTCTCTCTCTCTCTCTCTCTCCAAGTTGGACGAGAGAAATGCAGACGCAGGATGAATGTGGACTGGTGGGTGTGATGTAAAAGGAGAAGCTGGAACGATACTTTTGTGCAATGAAGTGTGGGTAGCTGGCTGGATGAATGGCTGGAGTGTGGGTGGGAGTGGATGAATGGCTGACTTCAGTGTGGATAGGAATCTGACATCGGATGTTGTGGGTAGGATGAGATATGTGTGTGTGTGTGTGTGTTTGTGTGTGTGTGTGTAGACATGAAAACAAGAAACAATAGAAAACATACATCATACCCGTCTCTCTCCGCGAATATGAACAGGTTTTACAGGAAGACAAGTAAACTGTGACGCGGCGGGCTGGCTGCCTGTGGTGGAGGAGTGGCGGAAGCCTTGTGTGTGGCGTGGAGTGCAGGTGGAGCAGTGGCGACGGGAGGTTGGAGCTGGAGGAGGAGGAGAAAGAGAAGCAAGAGGTGTAAGAGAAGGGAGTGGTGGTGTAACGTGGTGGATTAGAAGAGGGAGACGGGAAAAGGAGGTGGTGGAGGAGGTGGAGGTGGATTGAGGGGGAGACTATGATAGTGGATGCGATGTTCTAGTGATAGGACACGATGACCTTGTGAAAAATCAGAATGCAGGTCGTGTTGTGAATGTGGAGGAGGTAGTAGAGGTGGAGGCAGTGGTGGTGGTTGTGGTGGTGGTGGTGGTGGTGGTGGTGGTGGTGGATGCCACAGTGGTATAGATGCCAACCAAGCTTTATATATTGATCGCCACACCACTACCACCTCCACCACCACAGCCGCCCTCACCACCACTCTCTCCACACCCCTTCCTTCCTCCACCCCCTCTACTTCTCCACCCCTCCCTCCTCCACCAGTCTCATCCAGGCCTGCTCTTTAACCTGTATTGCTAGCCAGCCTTCTTTACATTTCCCTCCCTTCCTCTCTTTCTTTCCTTCCTCCTGATATATCTTTGCTTCCTTCCCTCGCTTGATTGGTTCTCCTTACAGTGTGTCACTAATGTGGAGATGATAAGAGAAGGGGGATATTTTTCTCTTGAGGCGATTCTTTATTTATCTCATACTCACACTGCACCCTTGCGTCCCCTCTCTCTCTCTCTCTCTCTCTCTCTCTCTCTCTCTCTCTCTCTCTCTCTCTCTCTCTCTCTCTCTCTCTCTCTCTCTCTCTCTCTCTCTCTCTCTCTCTCTCTCTCTCTCTCTCTCTCTCTCTCTCTCTCTCTCTCTCTCTCTCTCTCTCTCTCTCTCTCTCTCTCTCTTCCAAACTTGGCATCCCATCCTCCCACATTCTGGCACTTAAGTTGACTGTAACACACTAGAGCAGATTCATTTGTACAGGTTCTCTCTCTCTCTCTCTCTCTCTCTCTCTCTCTCTCTCTCTCTCTCTCTCTCTCTCTCTCTCTCTCTCTCTCTCTCTCTCTCTCTCTCTCTCTCTCTCTCTCTCTCTCTCTCTCTCTCCACATAAATAATCGTTTCGTTTCACTTACTCCTAAATTTCTTCCTATTCCAGCCACTTTTCTTTTCTACCTTCTTGTCTCCCCTCCTGTCCTTCCTTCCTGCCTTTCATTCCCTCTTGTTCTTCCTTCTTGTTGCTCTGTCTCTCCTTCTCTCTTGTCCTCCTTCATTTCTGTCAGTCCTGCGCGTCGCTCTCGTCTATTTCATTCACAAGTGCTTTGGACATTGTGTATTTCTAGAGAGAGAGAGAGAGAGAGAGAGAGAGAGAGAGAGAGAGAGAGAGAGAGAGAGAGAGAGAGAGAGAGTGTGTGTCTGGCCAGTGTTGTCGTCTGGCCGCAAGCGAGGGATAGGGAGGGGAGCATACCGAGGAGGGGAAGCAACCTAGACAGTTCCAGAAAGCGCCCCCTCAATCCCCCTCCCCTCGTGCACCATCAGCACGCCACCCTCGCCGCTGCTGCCTCGGCCCGCCACTGCCGCCCCCATATGGAAGCCTCGGTGGCAGGGCAGCACAGTGCCACACACCTACCAATGTAAACAAACATCACATGTACCAGTGTTATGACAGGTGTGACGTGTGTGTGTGTGTGTGTGTGTAGGGGGAAGGGCAAGGTAACATGAAGGGACTTGATTGGAAAATGAAAGTGTGTAAGAAAAGTTACTGGAATTGTTTTTTTTTTTTTTTTTTTTTGCGTTGGTAGCACTTTGAAATACAGTGTGAGGAGACCTGACGATTTTTAAATATATAAATATCATGTACATCTTGTTGCTAGAATTCCGAGTAAGGTAATGAGAGACAAAATGAAGAAATTAATCAATTTTAGTTCGCTCACAATTCTTTTTTTCACATTCCTCTTTCTCCTTTCATCCATCTTCACCAACCAAAGGTCGAGACCCCACAATGGCGGCAGGCTGGTCTAAGGTCCACCTCCAGCATTTTTGGTTAAAGTGACTTGACCTTGTTTCACGGCACTCTGGTACCCAAGATTCACGATGACGTCACTTGCCGGCGGAAGACGCTAGAAGGTGTGTTGGTTGCTGTCCTGAGCACCATACCAGGTGTCACGCCCCGCCGCCCTCGCTGCCACCACGCACACACCACAGCCTGTCCGGAGTAGAAAATTCCAGTCCTATAGCTTCTGAATAACAGCTGGGAAAAAAGGGGCGACGCGAAAAGCGTGTTGGCAGCCCTGGAAGGCGGGTGTGTGGCGGGCGGGTCTGGCGAACGAGCCCTCACTCACTGGAAGGCCGCGCAGGGGGAAGCAGGAGGCCCCAGCGCGCTTCCTCCTCCAGCCAGCCGTCATCGCCACCACTCGCACATCTCCCTGTGCCGCTCCTTGCACGCGCGATCTAGTCACACTTCACCACCAGACATTAAGGCAGGACACACCAGCAGGGACGGACAGCCTCCTGCACCACTGATAATCGTCCGGTGGCCTTTCTGCGTCGAACATTGCTGGAGCCGTGTGCACTCATGATAATTTTCCATACACGTATTGATGTTTAGCTTGTGACTAGGTGGGTGCCGCTGTGTCAGACTGCATATCCCACAGCACCCTCCAGCAGACCGGAACTCTACTCTCTCAACCACGCACTTAGCTGTGATCTTGTGTCTCAGTCCCGCTGCCCACTGTGCGCTGCCAAACAGCTGTCACTTGGTGGGTCACAGTTTACATGTGAAACAGGACCTTCCGCCTCTCTCTGTCACACACCCAAGTCACGGGCGTGAGCGGGCGCGTGATAGTAAGGAGAGAGGCCTCGACCTTGGCCAAAGTGAACAGAATCAATAGGAGAGCGAGCTGGCGTGGTCTGCCTCCCAGGATAGCGTGTGCTTTGACCAGTAACTTATTACTCATACCTCATTGTCACCTCACACCCAGCAGCCGCCCCGCGCCGTACATGTCACGTGTTCCGCCACACGTAGATAACACTGACTCTACCCTAACGTGATGCGGCTGTGAACTAGTAATTCATGTCATTGCTACGGACGACACCCTGCCGGCAACCTGGTAATTAATCACTCAGTGTCCCCCGTGCCCCGCGTCGTGACACAGGCACCGACATGGTGCAGATGCTGCCCTGCATTGCTTGACACACACGTATGGAAGACTTAGGGGCAGGTAGTATTTGGAGGGCGAGGCAGTGAGGCGCCCCGACACCTAGCCACCCACCCCGCCGCCATCCCTGGTCCCCGCACTGCAGAACATGGTGGCCCAGACGTGCAGTGCCGCCCTTGGAAACGCTGCTGCACCGCCTGGTAACACTGCAGCGCCACAGACACCTATTGGTAACACTGGTTCCCGCGTGAGGAGGGAAGGTGATTACCGTCGCCCTAAACACTGACTTTTGAGGAATATTTTTTTTTTCTATTTTGCATAATTGCTCTGAAACACATGACTGAATATCTTTTTTTTTCTTTTTCAACAAAGATTTTCCTGGGAACTTGAGTCCCCCTTCTTTCATATCCTTCGCTGCTATTGACTTATCTTTAAAGATGATGGTGAGTGTTGCTTTAAGAGGAATTTTGCAGACAAACGGACCGTACCACACACACACACACACACACACACACACACACACACACACACACACACACACAAGGGTAGGATAGGGCAGGGCTGACAGTAAACACAGAACAAGGTCAAGGTTAATGGTGACCCCCTCCCTCTCCTCCCCCTTCCCCTCCTCTCCCGCACCTCACGTCAATAATGGACTATCCGCCATGTGGTGTAACTTGCTTGCCCTCTCCCTCTTCCTCACGCCCTTCCCCCCACCTCCTTCCCTTCCTTTTCTTTTCTTCCTATCCTGCTTCTTTCACTTTTACTCTCTCTCTCTCTCTCTCTCTCTCTCTCTCTCTCTCTCTCTCTCTCTCTCTCTCTCTCTCTCTCTCTCTCTCTCTCTCTCTCTCTCTCTCTCTCTCTCTCTCTCTCCTACACACATAAACAAACACACCTCGTGACACACGCGTACCAGACACGTCGAAGCAGGAAGTGCACAACTTGTTCTGCTGAGTCGCTTGTCTCGCCTTCCTGGGGATGACGACAAGACTATCTACGTATTACTATTTGCTATTTTTACCTCTCGTGATGTTGCTGTCGTGGTGTGATGTGTGCTGTAGACCGAACTGGCGTTTGTTGCAGCCATCAACCGGTGGCGAGCTTAGGGAATTAGAGGAATGCCTTGGGGTATTTTCCATCTGCTTTCTCTCTCTCTCTCTCTCTCTCTCTCTCTCTCTCTCTCTCTCTCTCTCTCTCTCTCTCTCTCTCTCTCTCTCTCTCTCTCTCTCTCTCTCTCTCTCCATATATTTCTTTGAAGTCTATTGTTGTACTTTGATTTTATTTATTTTCCCTACCGTTCTCTAATTTTCTTATTACGCGTGTATATTGCTTCATACTTTTTTTTTTTTCTTGTCTCTTCCCTGAATCGACTCTGGCTGTGACACGTTCCGATGTGTTTGTTGCAGGTTGGTCGAGAGCCTCCGAGGTAAGCTGACGTGGCTGAGCGGCGAGGCGGCCTTCGTGGAGCACCTTCAGGCCCAGTTGGACGACGCCACACGAGCTTTGCACGACGCCGCTACAGACATCGCTGCGCTGGACTTGTATCACCACGACCACGCCGCCGTCCAGGACAAATTACTGGTAAGTCCCGTTCCACCTGTTGCCGCCACTCGCCCAGACTAACAATACCTGCGGCCACTTGCCGCACTGCAGGTATGGGACGTGGGGTGTGCTGGGAGGGTGTGCGGTGACGGCGTTCAGACAGCTGTCAAGGGTGTGTTGGCGCCGCCTCGATCTGACAGATGCTGGCCGGCGCCGGTGGTCCTGCCGCTGAGGGAACCCGCTGTGTTGGCAGCCAGGTTATATCTGGACTTCTGGCTGAGAGATTTGGCATTGTCCACGGGAGTCATCCTGTCCTTGGCCTCCCATGATGGTGACGCTGCTGGTCCTTCACGCGGATGTTACATCATTGTCTTGCTGGTCCGCCATTTTCATTAGGTAGCTGCTTGTTTTCGCTGTTCAGCGTGATTCTTTAGCGTCAGCGGGATGTTAAGGCGGCGTGGGGCATCACGGCCCACTAAATATACCCTTAGCTGGTGCCACGTGCACCCCCCCAATCTCTCCCTCCCTGCGCCACCTCCCTTTTAACCCTGCGTGGTGGCGCGCGTCCAGGAGCCTCCTGGCCAGTAACTGTTGCGAGGTCTTGTGGGGAGGACAGGTGGATTGAGTCTGCGATATGTCCTGTTCAACCTGTCACTGTAACAATAGAACTTTTAGAACTTTTGAGTGGACAGTCACTGCATTCCCCCACAACGTTAAGCAGCCTCGCTTCAGTCCTACGCTGTCCTGACTGAAGGCAGCGCTGCGCTGTAGTTTCTGCAACATATTTGTGCGAATACTTAGAGCAGTAGTTGTACTCTTTGTAATATAAGGCAAGCCGTGCTACAGCAGAGTTTTTATCTTCTCGAGCAGAGTGTTGGATTACGTGTGAACCAGACAGCCAGCGAGGCCAAGCACCTCATCGGCAAGACCAAGAGCCACTACATTACTGAAGGCCGATCACTCCCGCAGGACGTCGCTAGTCAAGTAAGGAATTTTATATTTCCCTTGTTTTGCAGTGTGGTTTTGATGACACTGAATACATAATACATAGCACATGTAGTACCTGCCAAACTATTTTTTTTTTTTTTTATCAACAGTTGTCGAGTCTTGAGCTAGAGGCAGAAAGTCTTGTAGCAAAGATGGAGGACGAGCACCAGGAGGCGAAGCGGGCGCGCACCATTCGTTTCGAGTATAATCGAGACGTGGAGTCGGTACAAGCCTGGATACAGGCAGCGGAGGCCAAGGTGCAGGATAAGAGCGTCGAGCCACACAAACTAAAGGAGTTCTTGCAGGAAATACACTGCGAAATCGGAAGTGTGACGGACCAGTTGGAGCGACTGACTCGCCATGGACACATGATCTGTCAACGGACCAGTAACCAGGGCGAGCGGGAACTGGTAGCCAACACCATTACCTCCCTCACTGAACAACTCCAGCAAGTCAAGAATTGGCTGGAAGACAAAAAGGCGCAGGTTGGAGACTCCCTGGAATCATGGCAGCTCTTCATTCAGCTGTACAACTCACTTCGCAGCTGGGTGGAGAGGCAGCGCAACTTCCTCTCTGAACCCCTCAAATTTGCCACTTTACCTGAAGCTCGTGGAAAGCTCCAAGAATATGCCGTAAGTATGCTTAACATGCCGCGTACGCTTCTTATAATGCTGATGTCTTTTTATCTGCTTTTTGCCTTGCCTTAAAGGAGGAACCGACCTAGCAGGGACGTGTCTTTCTGTCTTCCAGGCTGCCGTGAAGGACTGCAAGTGGGCCAATAAACAGGCTGCGGAGATGACCGCTGAGCTGGCTAAGATTGGCCAGTGTTCTGATGTGGGCCCCCTCACGGACAAGCAAGCAGAGATGGAGCAGGAGAAGGCGGATGTAGAGAGCAACCTGAAGGAAGTGATGGCGCTGCTACAGGAAATGGCTGAGGAGTGGGAACAATGTGAGCGTAAGTCTAAAGATGTGGCGGGATGGATTGAGAAGACGCGTCAGTCGCTAGATAACCCACAAAACAAGAAACGCTCACTGCGTGACCAGCTGGCTAACAGGGAGAAGGTGTTGGCAGATGTCTCCATACAGAAGACCAAACTGGTGATGGCAATGGAGAAACTACAGGTCCACTTCCGTGACCGTATGTGTGCCGAGGCCCAGGTGTCCCACGAGAATGAGAAGCTGCAGAGGCGCCTGGATGAGCTGCAGGTGGCGGTGAAGGAGGACTGCCGGACTCTGGAGGCGTGCGTGCACCAGATGGACGCCTATCAACAGGTAAGTGTGTTCCATAATGTATCATGGGCTACGACTTACTCCAATTGGCAGCACTTAGTCACTCTAAGCAACACTTCATGAAATAACTCACGTAGCCCATGATAAGTGGTGACGCTCGTTAAACCTTCCCCTCCTTGTGCCACAGGAGATCCAGCGCCTCCGTCAGCAGATGGTTGGGGTGGAGCAGCAGCTGCGCATCGTGTCCAGCCCCACTTACAGCCCACGCGACCGTGACAAGGCAGTGGCCGAGCAGAACGTAAGTGTGCCCTCGCTCACCCCTGACCCTTGGTGGCTAACTAACAGAACAGTGTGACCGTAACCCACCCACTCACCAGTCTAAAGTGTTCAGTGTGTTACGCTGTCTCAGAATTGTGGTGTATGCGGCGCCGTCCTGATAGTTCCACCAAGTAATTGTACGTGCATTATGATGATAACTTGTTACTCGCATTGTCTTGTACTCTGTCAGTCAGCAGTATAGTCACTGTGAAGCAGCTGACTTAAGTTTTCATAAAATAATTATACGAGAAATAATCTAACAGTACAGTAGTAGATAGTAGAAGTGTAAGTAGTCTTAAAGACCTTAGTTATGAAATAATGCATTTAGTTGCTGTTCATAATTAAAAAGTTTCTCTTGGTATCGTAGAAATTGAGGGATAAAAGTGTAACATGTAGTTCCAAGGTGGCTGCTTTCCATTTCTTGTTTCCTGGGTATATGTAGAAGGATTCCCTAATTCTGCAAATTTGAAGTCGGACGTAATGAGCTACGCTACTCACCTTGTCTTGTTTGCTGCTCTCCTGTGTCTCACTTGCGTGCCGGCGTGTGTGTTTCTGTGTGGGCACTACTACGTGTACGTGTGATAACGTGTTTTTGTTTGTGCGTGTGCCTTCAGGTGTGTATGTGTGTGTGTGTGTGTGTGTGTGTGTGTGTGTGTGTGCACCTGTTTATGTGTCTCTCATCCATATCTCCTGCTGCCTCCCTCACACCTGATCCTCGCCACACACTACGGGATGCGACACTCATCCCTCGCCCTGGGCTGTCCCTCCTCCCAGCTCACACACACACACACACACACACACACACACACACACTTCAACATATAAACACACACTACCACACTCCACCAGCACAACCGTAGTGCACCGCACCGCACCGCATTACATCACGCCACACTTCATGCCACACATGCACGCATTTAGGCACGCATTCAGGAACACACACACACAAACACACACACACACACACACACACACACACACACACACACACACACACACACACACATATGCCGATTCTTGCGTGCAGGAACCGGCCACAGATGCCCCGTGGCTGAGGGCGGTAAAAGATCATGCACAGTTTTGTCACTTCTCCGACCTCTGTCTAGAGGCGCGTCAGTGGCTGCAGCGGTACAAGGCGCGGCAGGGGAGCTTGAGCCACCTGTTCCTCAAGCTCTCATGTGGCGCCTTTTACCAGGCGTCGCGGTGGCTAGTGCTGCTCCATCTCGCCGCCACACCCATGAGCATGGCAGCACTGGTCAGCCGGGTCCTGCTCGCCCCAGATAGAGGACAGGTGTGAGGAGAGTGCTTGATGGTGTTGCCCTCTCACCTCTATTAATTATTTAAAAAGTCCTCTACTAAAGCTTGAATAACATTAGTGTAGTGTTGAATTTTTAACACCCTCTTTATATGACTAAATTTGTTCTACACTTTTGAAATATTCCATATTGAAATATTGATGACTTCTTTTATGACACATAAATTCAATATATGACTGCCAGCTTCTGTAAACTAATGAGGTAAAGGGTTAGCTAACCCAGCACATAGAGTCACCCTGCGTGCAACAGGTAATGTAAAAAAAACACATGCTTTATTTGAGGTTAGGTTTCTGAAGCATTGGCACTCAATACCACTCACAGGCCTGCCGAGAGAGGATCAAAGCCATTCAGTGCAAGATCAGTGCGCGGAATGAGCGTATTAAACTCCTTAACCAGCGGGGCACTCCTGACACTACAGCACTTGACACTTCATAGGACGCCTTCTTCCTTTTCCTGCCACCCACCATCCTAACTGTTGTCCTTCACTGTGGTGCTTCCCTCCTCCGAGTAGGGAACAGGGAAATGAAACGCAGCCTTAATATACATTCCATAGGCCATCCTGGCACTGTCATAGCTAGCATACAATTTACCCCCTTGTCATCCAATCCTTTTAACACATGATAAACATTGTTTTATGCAATGCTTGTGTGTCTGCAATCCACTCACAGTGCCACTCTTCTTTGCCGGGACTGCATACCACAGGTGCACCAGGGCCAGTGTGAGTCTCATGAACGACTCATTGCCCAGCTCACCGAACGAATCTACCAGATTGACCCCTGTGCGGTGATTCCGACCGAGCTAACTCTAGAAACGACCGAACCGAGCACTCTGGCTTCAACGCTTGATACAGCCAGCGGAGAGGAGGTGCGGGCTCCCCCCCTGCCCCCTAACGCTGACTCTGAGGTCCAGGTCATGGTCACCCGTGAGCTGCCCGCCAGTGATGCTGACGGTCTGGACTTGGAGGTGAACACCTTGACGGACCCCAACATGAGGAACATGCAGCAGCACACCAGCACCATGCTTGCCACTCCTGATGCAGGGATTCAACTCACCTGGGCAGATGTTGCCGCAGGTCGAAAAAGTCCTGGACTGTTTGGTCAGGCATGTTTTGAGGAAATGAACATGCCCCAAGTTACGTCTAAGCAACAGGAAGTTCTAGAAACTGAAACACCACTGGAAACCACTTCAGTACCTACAGCACCAGCCTTCAGTGGAGAACCAGCAGTAGAAGAGGGTATCATCATGGAAGCAGCTGCTGAAACTACCATTCTTGAGGACCCCATCACAAGCACATCACAGACTGTTGGATCTGCTCACAGAGATGAAAAACAAATTCGTGAGCATAAGAATCGCCAGCAACAGCCTTCAAAGACTCAGAAACCACCCAGCTTTGATCAAGATGGCAAGACTCAAAAGCGAAGCCAACCACGTGATCGCAGGTATCGAAAGAAGCAACAGGAACAGCAGCCTGAGGCTTCCAGCTCTTCAGATGCTCAGGATGAAGTGTATTATGATGCCCCAAGTCGAAGAAATAGTCAAAGAATGAGCCCCAAGAGAGCCCCCTACACCAAGCCCAGACCCAGTCCCCGTGAGAGTCCTAAAGACACACCAATGGTAACTCCAAAGACAAGTCCAACTGAGAGTCCAAAATCAAGCCCTCAGGTTGAGCGTCGTGACAACCCAAGAATCACTAAGCCAGAGTATCAAGAGCCACCTCAATCCTCAAGTGAGGAAGTCAGGCACCATAGAGGCCCTGAACCCATGACCTGGGATGGGAGGAAGACTTATGCAGAGATTCTGAAGGGTAGTCAAGAAATGAGAGCACGCAGAGAGAAACAGCCAGTCATGGAAGCCCCACCACCACCACCACCACCACAGTATATATCTGATGAGGTGGACCAGCAACCTACCTATGTGGAAGTGTCCACCCAAGCCAGTGAGATGCTTGAAGAAACTCCTGCCACCCTTGTGACTGAGCCAGTGCCTCCCATTGTTGAGAGTTCAGAATGTTTTGAGGCTCATCAACATGAGTATGAGATGTCTGAAGTGTCACCTGCAGTCGAGGAAGCTCTGCCACCACCACCACCACAACCACAGCCAGTCTCTCAGCAGATACAAGAGGAAGCACCAGTTGTTATGCCACCATTCACAGCTTATCTGGAGCAAAACAACTTCATGCCTGAGAGTGTGGATATCACCCAGAGCCATGAGCAAGGGTACCAGCAAAGTGTGAGCATGCCCATGTTCCACCACGGACATCCTGTAGAGGCACAGGGCATGCAGGGCCCTGTGCACACACTAGAGACCCCCATGCAGGGACTTGTTATGGGTGGGAGCATTGACACCATGAGTCTATACACAGGAGTGATCCAGTATCCCACTACTACCTCCTATATTCCTGAAGGCTTCGCTGCTTACAGCCAAGGTGGTGAGTTCCCACAACCAAGTGAGAACAGCAGTGAGTATACAATGGTTAGCAGCGAACAGCAGCAACAGCATTTGACAGAAGAGACATCCATCATGAGCATGGTGCCCACCCAGCCTCAGGTAACTCCCCCAATGATGACACCACCAGAGACTCCAGACCAGTATCAGGAAGAGGAAGAAGAAGAGGAGGAAGAACATTTAGCTAGTGAGGAGCCAATGGAAGTCTCTTCCTTTGTTTTTGAACAGTCCAACCTTGCACCAAGTGAGGCTTCCACTGAAATATCTCCTGAATTAAGAATGCACACTGACAAGGGAATTCATGCAGCACCCAGCATGGAAAGCATTGACAGACCTAAAATGTCATATGCACAGATTCTAGCAATGGGCCTGAAAGCAGCTCCTTCAGCAGTTGTCACCCATACCTACGGAGCACTCAGATCAGTGATGTCCTATGTTAAAGGCCCTGTCACTCAGGAAGAAAGACCAAAGTCTGAACTCAGGGAAAAGCCCATCGAGTCACGGCCCAGGGAAAAGCCTATTGAGTCCCTGCCAAGGCCATCTGTCAGGCAGGAGAGGCCTACCACCACACATGTACTCACTGACCAGGACAGATCAAGAGGAAAGAAGAGATCACTTGAGCCCAAAATAGAAGTCACAATGGCAAAGGAGCCTGAAGAGTCAAAGAAGGAAAAGGATGCAATGCAGGCTGAAACTTACATTCCTGGACTGGTATTCAAGGCACCCACATCAGAACGCCGTTCTCGCTCCAAGAGTGCCCGAAGGAAGAAACGAGAAGCTTCTCAACATGCTGAAGAGCCACTAAAAGACACAGAGATGCCTCAGGCTGAAGCTGGAAAGAAGGAACCAACTAGGAAAACAGAGAAGCACCCAAAAGTGAAGATTCCTAAACTGGAGCACAGTGTGACTCCCCCATTGAAAGAAGTAAAGGTTCACACCAAAGTATCTGAGGCACCAACATCACCACGCCCTCAGGAGACACAGGTGCAAAAGGCCACTGCTCTTGCACCCATTGAAGACAAGGCAACTGAAACACCAAAGCGGAGCCACCAACCAAAAGCACAAACCCAACCTAAAGATAAAAAAGGAGAGAAAACTGAAACTGAAAAAGTTCTTGTAACCACAATACCTGAGGAATCCAAAACAGAAGCACCTAAAGCTCCTGAAGTAGAAGAAAAACGTAAGAAGAAGAAAAAACGTGTTGTGACCAATCCCGGGGAACAAGAAGATGAACTAGAAAAGGCACTAAGGGAAATTGAAGAAATGGAAAGAAGTGGAAAGTTGCAACCTCCACCTGCTGCAAAGGCACCAGCAGCAGAGGAAGACAAAACAAAAAAGAGAGGTTTTAAGAGGGCCAGAAAGACAGAGCGTCCACCTACCCCAAAGCCCATGGCTCAGCCTTCCCAAGCTAGTGATACAAGCCCAGAAAATGAAGAAACAGTAGCAAAACCTCACAAGACAGAAAAGAAAAAGGCTCCAAAGAACAAACCTGCAGAAACAGAAAAGACTCCAACAGAAGTCAAGGGAAGCAAGAAGCCCAGTGTTCAGAAAGGAGATGCACATATAGCCCCAAGTGGCCCCATCAGCCAGACAACAAGCACTCAGCCAGATGAGCACAAAGAAACCACTGTGAAAGTGAAATCAGAGACTCCTGTAGAACCTGTTGTATCAGTACCTGAGCAAGTGGCTGCCCTCTCTAACCAATCCCCTGATGTCTCTTATGCTTCTTCTGCTAACCCCACAGACCCCTTGAGCCCTGTAACACCAGTAACACCAGAAACTGCTAGTGTCCCTGCTTTAGACTCATCCTCACCATGTCCCAAAGATCCCTCTCATGTTGATGGTGCCCAGGAAGATGTTGCCACAGATGAAGTTGTCATCCCCAAAGCATCTGTTAATAACCTGGCTGCAGATGCTGGGTCCATGATAGAAGCTGAGGATGTTAAAGTGCCCATCTGTGGTCAAGAGAATCAACCTGTCCCAGAGATTAACCTTGGGTTTGGTCAGGATGCTCCTTCTAGTCAGCAAGATGTGGCACCATCCTTAGAGCCCCTTGCTGCTGTCACAGAAAAGGTGTCCTTTGAAGAGAACTTGGTTGGAAAGATTTCTGAACCTGAGCTAATTAAACACAAGGAAGGAGAGACAATTTTGATGAAGGAGAATAAAGAAAAAACTCATGAAACACATGAACTGAGAAGCTCCACAACAAAAGTTTGCAAAGTTATTAGAAGAAGAGTTATCAAGAAGATCATCATGGTTGATGGCAAGCCAGTAGAGACAGAAGAAGTAGTGGAAGAGCCAGAAGATGTTACTGAAGAAATGTTGCAGAACCTCCCAGCTGATTATGTTATTACTGAGGCAGTCATAGAGCCTGAGGGAAAAACAGTTCAGAAGAAAATTAGAAGAGTGATCAAGAAGGTGATCATAGTTGATGGCAAGCCAGTGGAGACAGAGGAAGTAGTAGATGAGCCAGAAGAGGTGACTGAAGAAATGTTGCAGAACCTTCCAGCTGATTCTGTTATTACTGAGACAGTCACTGAACCTGAGGTAATAGTACATAAAGCTATGAAAAGAAGAGTCATCAAGAAGATAGTTCTCATTGATGGCAAGCCAGTGGAGACAGAGGAAGTAATAGAAGAACCAGTAGAAATGACTGAAGAAATGTTGCAGAACCTTTCAGCTGATTCTGTCACTACTGAGACAATTACAGATCATGTGACAACAGTGTATAAGATCATTAGAAGAAGAGTGATCAAGAAAATAGTGATCATTGATGGCAAGCCAGTGGAGACAGAAGAAGTAGTAGAAGAGCCAGAAGAGGTGACTGAAGAAATGTTGCAGAACCTTCCAGCTGATGCTGTTATTACCGAGACAATCACCAAGCCTGTTACCTCAATACACATGTTTGGTAGTGAGCCAGTAAACAACAAAGAAGAAAAGGAAAATTGGCATGTTCTGGAAATGCAGACAATGAGTGAGAAGGAACAGAAAGATACTGCTGAACAGAGAGACACTCAAAACCAAGGAGCTAAAATGATCACTGACAACACTGAGAAGCATCAAATTGAGAAAAAGGAACCCTCTATCAAGGTAACTGAGAAAGACTTCAACTCTCCAGAGGCTGCCACCTACCAGCTCCCAAAACAAAGTTTGGTAGAGGTGTCAACACACAAATCTTTGCCCTCTATACCTCCTGCTAAGTTGACTGCAGAGGGAGAGACTAGAATAAGGGAAAATTATTCACATCCTTTATCATCAAAGAAGCGCATCATCATTCAGAAGAGAATTGTAAAGGTTATCATCATTGTCAATGGTAAACCAGTAGAGACAGAGGAAGTAATAGAAGAGCCAGAAGAAGTTACTGATGAAGTTTTGCAAAATCTCCCATCTGGCTCTGTTGTCACTGAATCAGCTACACAGCCTGAAGTAATAACAGTTTACAGGGTAATTAGAAGAAAGGTTATCAGAAAAATTGTCATTATTGATGGTAAACCAGTGGAGACAGAGGAGGTGATAGAGGAGCCAGAAGAAGTGACTGAAGAAGTGTTGCAGAACCTTCCACCTGGTTCTGTTGTCACTAAGACTGTAACCAAACCTTGTAGATCAACCATTTATGATGTGATTAATGAAATGCCATTGAAAAGAGAAGGAGTGCTAGAAGGGCCAAAAATGACTGGAGAAGTTTTGCAAAATCTTCCATTAAGTTCTGCTATTGCAGAGCCTGAGATGACAAGCACCCAAAAGATCATTAAAAATCGAGTGACCAAGAAGACAACGGTGGTGGATGGCAAGCCAGTGGAGACAGAGGTGATAGAAGAGCCAGAAGATGAGGTGGACTCAGCTCTTAGAATGATTGCTTCTGAGGTTGCCAGAGAAGCTATAGGAACAGAACATGACACTTTCCCAGTCGAGGAAATTGATCATGCCAGCAGTCAGGAGGCAACACACATCAGTACAGATGGAGGTCACGGCATTGAAGGCAGGCCGGGACACACTGGTGTGGAGGAGATGCTTAAGGAGCCATGCCATGGAGAAGCAGCATCCTTGGCCCCCACCTTTGCCTTGCCTCTGCCAGACCATGCTAATGACTGGATGGAACTAATCGAGGGAGGAGGTTTCACACTTGATGATGAGGATGAGGAGCCCCCAGTGAGCCATGAATCACAACCTTCATCTCAGTCTCCTGCAGTTTTCCAAGTCCCAACAGTGGAACCCTTGCCCTCACAGGATAATGTTGTGGCTCCTCAGAAGCAAGGTGAAGAAAGTAATGGTGTGATCCCAGCAGCAGATGAAGGTAACTTGCAGGAGCATCTCAAGGCTTCTGCACCTATCACCCAGCCAGCCTTTGGTCTTGTTCTGCCTGACCATGCCAATGACTGGCTGGAAGTCATTGAAAGTGGAGGATTCACACTTGATAGTGAAGATGAAGCTGAAACAGAGCCTTCCACTTTTGTTGAAACAAACACCTTACTTACTGATCAGGCTGTGAAATCCTCAGTAAGTCAAGTACCTACTAAGGATGTTTCTAAACCTACTGAAGAAACTGTTGAGGAGGTTAGCTTATTTAGCAAAGAGATTACCACAGCTGCAGAGCATCCCACACCTGCTGTTGGAGCACTCACATTTACAGGTAATGAAGTGTCTGTAGAAGAAACCTCAGGTGTTGCATCCAAACCTGAAGAAGCACCTGCACAGCAGGACTCAGCAGTACCCAAGAAGCCAGCCTTCAACCTCCCTGTTCCTGACCACGCCAACGACTGGATGGAAATGGTACTGGAAGGAGGATTTTCTCTAGATGAAGAGGAGGATGAGACAGAGGCTGCTCCTCAGACTTCAGAAAAAGATGTCCAGAGCTTACCTAAATTGCTAGAGAAAAAAGCTGAAAAAATTGAGCCTGAACCACTTGGCACCACTGAATATTTGCCTGAAAAAGAAAAGCAGGGAAGAAGTGAACTCACTATAGTAGAATCACTTCAAGAACACATTACAGTATCAGTGAGCAGTGAAAACCTGCAGGAGAAGCCTGTTGTGGAAGCAGATGATGTTGTGGCCACAACTAAAACAGCAGAAGAGATTGTCACTGCCACAGAAACACCAGCAACACCTCCTGTGTTTGGTCTCCCAATCCCTGACCATGCCAATGACTTCCTGGAGATCATTGAAGGCGGAGGCTTCACCTTGGATTCAGAGTCTGAGGAAGAAAGTAGCAACATCTTAGAATCCACCCAGGTGGTTGTGAGTGAGAACAAGATACTTCAAGAAGAATCAGCAAAGGCACCACAAACACAGTCCCAAGAACAGAATACAGAAGGAACAAAGCCATTCTCATATGCCACAGTCCTCTCAGCAGCCAAAACACCCACTGCTGAGGAGCCCACTGCTGAGCCCAAAAAGCTATACCAGTACCAGGAGACCCCTGCATCAGTCCTTGTCAGTCCCTTGCCCTCTGTGCCTCTTGCACAAGAACCAAAGAAGGATGCAGATGGCTTTGAGGAGGTCCATTCAAAGAACAAGAGACGCCGCAAGAAAGGAGGAAAAGAAGATGAGCACAAAACTGTAGCTGCCAGCTCTTCTGTCCCAGCAGTTCCAGTTATTACTGAAGGGAAGGTACCTCCAGACCAGACAGTGAAGATCCTTGATGCAGCCAACAATTCATCTCCATTGAACACAGACCAGGAAGAAGCCATTAAACCTCATGATGATGCCTCACTCAAGAAAAAATTGGAGAAGGAAGAAGTTCCAAAGAGTGTGAGCCAGCCAGAGCCAAAGAAAAAATTGGAAAAGGAAGAAGTTCTCAACAGTGTGAGTCAGTCAGAGCCAAAGAAAAAATTGGAAAAAGAAGAAGCTCTCAATAGTGTGAGTCAGCCAGAGTCAAAGAAAAAAATTGAAAAGGAAGAAGCTCTCAAGAGTGTGAGTCAGCCAGAGTCAAAGAAAAAATTGGAAAAGGAAGTTCTCAAGAGTGTGAATCAGCCACAGCCTGAGAAAAAATTAGAAAAGGGAGAAGTTCCCAAGAGTGTGAGTCAGTCACAGCCTGAGATTGAGGTGCAGTCTCATCCTTCTAAGAAGGTTGAGAAGAAAAGGAAAAAGAAAACTGCAGTAAAAGAGGAAAAAGATGACCCAAAGAAAACAGTGCAGGCAGCACCTAAACAGAAGAGTGAAGCTTTTGATGAGGTAAAAGAAACCCAGGTGTTTGAATTAACAAGTATAAAGACTGAGCTTGCTGATGTAACTATGGAAACCTCAGTTGAAGAACCTGTAAATGACAAGGGACTTAACATTGAGGCTCGGACTCAGATCGCTGACTCAGATGTGGCCACAGTACAACTTGAGGTTGATGTGACTAATGAAAAGCAAGAAAATCCACCACCTGAAAGAAGAGAGGTCATCAGAGACACAGAAACTAGCATGGCACAAGGTGGCTCTGAGGGCTTCATGACCAGCCTCCTGTCAGCAACTCCAGTCTCTCAGCATCCTGCAGGACTCTTGGTTGACCCTAATGAAATTATCTTGGTTCCACAATGGATGCGACAGAGACCAATAATGCGCACCTCCAGCACCGATGACACAATAACCACCCCACTGGAGGAACGAAAGAGGCTGTTCAAGACAAAGAGTGCACCATTGGAGAGGACAAGCGCAGCCACTGACAAAGATACAAGCACCACCATGGAGGAGGAAAGTGCATCATGCTCATTGGTTTCTGGTGAAGAATACTATAAAAATAAAAAGAAGAGACCAAAGAAAGGCAAAGCCAAAAAGGGAGATGACAAGGATCAGGAGAGAGGAAGTAAATATTTTGAAGATGCAGGTTTGGAAAAGGATGGCGAGGAAAAAGATGAACCTGTATGCCAAGGATCTGAAGAAAAGGTCAGTGTGCAACCTGAGCCAGATGTCATTCTACTCACTGAGAGTAGAGGAAAGCAAGAGACTGCTGATGAGACAGTAAAAGAACAAAATATAGAGTCAAAAGAAGAAAAAGACCCACAGGAAAAAAGTACTGATATTCTTTTATCTGGTAAGGTGTTAGAAGGAGTAAAGGAAACTGCCAATGTACAATCAGTAACTGTGAAGACTGAGTTACAAAAATCATCAACAGAAGTTAAGTCATTAGAGGAAGTGAAATCATCAGAGGAAGTTAAACCATCAGAGGAAGTCAAGTCATCAGAAGAAGTTCTTCCAGAACTGCTTCAGGAAATCGCTGCAGCTGTGTCTGACATTAATGATCCTTCACTGAGTCCCAAAGAGTTTGAGTTTATTCCTTCACCAAGAGAAAAGACAGCAATGGAGGGGAAAGACTCTCATGAAGGAGGAACTGTAAATGAAACAGATTTGATGCAGAAACAAGGAAAGGAATTACCAGTGAAAGATTTTGAATTGGTTCCTGAGTGCATTGTGGAGGAAAAGGTTCCTAGCAAGGAGAAAGCTTTTGGATTAGAAAAAATTGCTCCTAATTTTGAAGAAGCTTTACAAGAAGCCATGAAACCAGTAGTAGATGAAACAACTGAAGTAGCAGTAGTTCAATCTCCTGGTGGATCAGTGTCAGATAACACTGACGATTGGCTTCATGTGAGCAGAGAGACAGAACATCCCTCTGCTGCTGCTGGGATGGATGTTGACCTCATTAAGGAGGAAGTGCACTTTGAAGATCAGGAGGGCTTGACTGTTGAGGAAGTTAGTTCCATTGTAACAGAGGATAAATCAGTGGAATCCCTTGAAATAACACCCGATGAGGGTGAGGCACCCCCTCTGCCTGGTGACAGACCAGTGGACAGCATGACTGTGCCTCAGCTTGGACTTCACTCAGAACAAGATTCTGGAGTAAGTGTCACAGGGGTGTCTGAGCCATCTGAAATCATTAATACCCACCAACAGTCATCATATGCAAACATCCTCATTCATGCACCAGCCATTGTTGTCGAAAAAGAGCCAGAGGAGACCAAAAAGCCATATGTGTACCGCAATCCAACCTTGGTGGAGGTGGAAGAGCCATCAAAGGAAGACAAACAGATTGCCAAAGTGGATGAAGAGGGATTCACTGAGTTTGTCTCCAAGAAGGAGAGATTCAGGAGAAAGACTCACAGCACATCAGCAGCAACAGAAGAAATTGAGGAAGCTGTGCAGTCTGTAGTGGAGGAGATTAAAAGGAAAGACCCTGCCAAACTAACCAGAGAGGATGTCCTAGAAGCTCTGTGTGCTAATGCTGATGAGGCTGACAGTGATGATGAAGTCAGCCATGTTGAAATGGTGCAACCCAAGAGAAACAAGTCCAGGCAGAGGACTAGATCCAAGAGATCATCCAAGCAATCAGAGTCAGAAAAAGAAATAGGTGAAATTGCAGCAGCTATTGAGAGAGGAGAGACTCCACCCAAGCCCAAAGATGTAGTTGAATATGAGCACAAACTCTTTGCTGCATTTTATTTGGGCTCTGAGCTGTGGTATGATGTGTTTGGCATCAAAGATGCTGAACTGTATTACCCAAAATTCATCTTAGAAATGCAGCAAGAGGAGAGTCAGATAGCAGATGATCAACAGCCAGAAGTAAAAGATGTGACAGCACAGATGAAATTGCAGGCTGTACCTCACATTTCAGTTGCTGAACCTCTTGTTTGTCCTGACCATGATGCATTAGGTCTAAGCACACCTATCCCATTAGAGTCAGCAGCAAGGAAAGTAGCTACAGAGCTACCAACAAAAGAGAATGTTGAGCATGTAGAAACTAGCACTCCAATGACTGTGTTACCAGTCACATTGTTGAAAGAAACTCCACCTACAACAAAACTGGTATCTCCAACTGTCTTGCCAGTTAATGATTCATCCTCTTATGACATGAATCTCATAACAGAAGCTGAAACTCGCTACTATGAGTATATTGCACAGCTACAGTCAATGGCTCCTTGTGCAGAAGAAATCAAGATCCCTGCTGACCAAAAGTCCCTCACACAAGTGCCTGTTACTGCCACAGCAGCAGTCGCAGATGACTGGGCACCAAGCCCTGACAGAACTGTGATATGTGATGATAGTCAAGTACTTAAAGAAGAAACTGTGATAAACACAAGTCACATACTTTCAAAAACTGTGATAGATATTCATAAGATTGTTGAAGACAGCATCGTGATAGAAAAATCAGGGAGGAAAGAGGCAGCACCACAGTTTGTCTCTCCAGCTACTGATGAAACACTGCATGAAATATCAGATGATGTGCCAATCATGCAAATATCAGAAGAGAGGCACCAAGAATATGCAGATGAAGAAGCCAAATATACATATTTGTCTGTAGAAGAGGTGCCTAAACCCAGACCTGAAGTAACAGAAGTTGGTGATGAAGCAGCCACTCCTGATGAAAACAAAGGTACACAGGCTATCTTGACAAGTGAAAAAGAGGAAGATTTGACCTTAACTGGCAGCAAGACTGAGCACTTAAATACAAGTGAAATTTTAGTGCCTCCCACACCACAGAGTCAAAGGCATGAGTGTATGTCAGTCCCAAGCTATGACATGTCCACCATACAGACAGCTGAAGCAGAGTACCAGAAATATCTCGCCTCTGAGACTCAGACAGCCTCATGGGCAGATGTTGTGGCCCACAGCAAGCCCATCACAGAAGCCAGCGAAGAGCTACCCAAGGATCCAGAGGATGAAAAATCTTTCATTTTATATCAGACCAAAACGATCAAGGTTTTGTTTCCTGAAGAAGAACCAACCAAGCCCAAGGTGCCTTGCTCTGTAGATGAAGAAGGTTTCACTGAATTTGTCTCAAAACAAGAGCTCCGCCGCCGCCTCCGATCATCCTGCTCTGAAGAGCCAGATGTGAAAGACATTGTGCCTTATGTTCCAAGAATAGAGTTGCCAGAAGTTGAAATTATAGAAGACCAACATGTAGAAACTGAGAAAGAGCCCATTTCACAATCTGAGCCAGAAGCACTTGAGGAGAGCATGGTAGAGACTGTAGAGATTAAAGTAAGACACCGAAGACGGACTGACAGTCACCGAAAGAGTCAGCGTTCTCGTGTTTCTGCGGCTGAGAAAGAGGTGGATGAAATCCTCCGCCAGATGAGCCGTGAAGACATCCTACAAAAGTATGCAAACTACGATGCAGTTCGGTATGACAAATGGCAGATAGAAGATAGTGAGCGCATCTACCATGAAATGTTGGCAGAAGAAGCTTCACCTAGGGCTCCTGCTCAGGCTTCCCAATTTGATATGCCACCCCAGGGAGATGCAGTATCGATCCTGACACAAGAAGAGTGCATTGTTCACCTCCTTCCTGCATCCAGTGACACTCCGCCTTCGCCTTCCCTCACACCTTCTCTTCCAACTAACTATGCCCTTGAACTAACTTACTTCCCTTCATATGACATGGCTGCAATTAATGAAGCTGAATGTAGATATCACCAACACCAAACATACAGTAGTCTTGTTCAGAATGGTGTATCAGTGATGGAGGAAGTGTTAGGCCAAAGAGCAGAAACTGAGATACCTGATAAATTAGCAACTGGAGACACAGCTTATGAACATTTAGACTCTCCAGTAGATACATTCAGTCCACCAAAGCCAATGGCTCCCATCCAAACAGAGACTCCCACTCTTTTGTCTCAGGAAAGTATTACCAACAAACAGTTCCATGATGCCAAACCTGACAAGGAAAAGACAGAAATTCCCCTCCATTCCAAGATTCTTGATACTCTACCTGAGACACAGGTTATCAAGAAAGAAACTGCTGACAGAGAGGCTCCTAGCCAGAT
The DNA here is from genome assembly GCF_035594125.1 of Scylla paramamosain. Classification (NCBI taxonomy): domain Eukaryota; kingdom Metazoa; phylum Arthropoda; class Malacostraca; order Decapoda; family Portunidae; genus Scylla; species Scylla paramamosain. The sequence continues at coordinate 13,715,370 of NC_087157.1, read as the reverse complement.
GAAGGTCCCTGATATTGTCAGTGAATCAGACACACTTAATCAGGCTCTTGTTACTATGCCTGAAGTGCTTGCTGTCAAACAAAATACTGTCAACCTGAAAGAGCCTCCTAGCCCAGCAAAGACTCCTGTTGCTGAAGTGAAACCAGAGCCTCCTATCCCAGCAAAGGCTCTTACTGCTGTGCCTAAACCAGAGGCTCCTATTCCAGCAAAGGCTCCTGCTGCTGAGGTAAAACCAGAGCTTCCTAGCCCAGCAGAGGCTCCTGCTTTTGATGTTAAAGCAGAGGCTCCCAGTCCAGTGGAGGTTCCTGCTGCTGAGATTAAAGCAGAGGCTCCCAGCCCAGTGAAGGCTCCTGCTGCTGAGGTTAAAGCAGAGGCTCCCAGCCCAGTGAAGGCTCCTGCTGCTGAGGTTAAAGCAGAGGCTCCCACCCCAGTGAAGACTCCTGCTGCTGAGGTTAAAGCAGAGGCTCCCAGCCCAGTGAAGACTCCTGCTGCTGAAGTTAAAGCAGAAGCTCCCAGCCCAGTGAAGACTCCTGCTGCTGAGGTTAAAGCAGAGGCTCCCAGCCCAGTGAAGACTCCTGCTGCTGAGATTAAAGCAGAGGCTCCCAGCCCAATGAAGGCTCCTGATGCTGAGATTAAAGCAGAGGCTCCCAGCCCAGTGAAGGCTCCTGCTGCTGAAGTCAAAGCAGAGCCTCTCAGCCCAGTGAAGGCTCCTGCTGCTGAAATCAAAGCAGAGGCTCTTAGCCCAGTGAAGGCTCCTGCTGCTGAGATTAAAGCAGAGGCTCCCAGCCCAGTGAAGGTTCCCAATGCTGAGATTAAAGCAGAGGCTCCCAGCCCAGTGAAGGCTCCTGATGCTGAGATTAAAGCAGAGGCTCCCAGCCCAGTGAAGGCTCCTGATGCTGAGATTAAAGCAGAGGCTCCCAGCCCAGTGAGGGCTCCTGATGCTAAGGTTAAACGTAGCAAGAAGCCGCATAATGATTCAAAAGAAGGAACTGCTCAGCCTCCTCTTGAAACACTAACAGTGGGTCACCCTCCACTTGAGGAAGGAGATCTGTTGACTGTAGAAATAGCTGGTTCACCTTTGCTATATGACATGCCTGCCCTAGCTGAGGCAGAGTCTAATTATTATGCATCCCTTGCATCGAATCAACAAGAAAACACAGAAACTGTGGAGGTTCTCAGTAACGGTGATGAACCATCAGTAAGTGGTGTAAGTGTTTGTCTTCATGGCAGTGCACACACTACTGTGTCAACCCATGAAGAGCCTCCTACTGACATGAAACCAACAATGTCAGAAATTAATCAGAGGTCACCAATAAGGACAAGGGAGAATGTTCCAACAGAAATTCACCTGTATGACTACAACAGTATACAGAGAGCAGAAGCAGAACATCAGGAATATCTAGCTCAGCATTCCCCCATTGATACATCAAGAGAAGAGTCAGTAGTCATAGCAGAAGAACAATTAGTCAAGGATACAAATGAAAAAGAAACTGATGATTCAGAGTCTATGATACATGAAGAACCATCATTTGGGAATTATGACATGAATGCAATAGAGTTGGCTGAGACAAAGTATCAAGAGTATCTGGCTCAGCAGGGAGGAACCACTTCATGGGCTCATGTTGTGTCCCAAGCAAAGACAGTGGAAATTGAAGAGGAAAAAGAAGAGCCCATTGATGAGAAATCCTTCATCCTGTACCACACTAAGAAGGTCCAGGTTGTGGTGGCTGCTGAGGAGCCACGAAAACCCTCCACTCCTATGGTAGATGATGAAGGTTTCACTGAATTTGTTTCCAAACAAGAGCGCCGTAGAAGGTTGCGGTCATCCTGTTCTGAGGAACCTGAGGACCATGTGACAGATATTGTGCCTTATGTACCTAGAATAGAATTGCCAGAGGTAGAAGTTTCAGAAGATCCTGAATTGACAGATTCCGAACCAAAACTTGTCAATGAAGACTCCTTACAAGACCAAGATGATGCAGAGAAGCAGTTCACTCCAAAGCAAAAGGATTCTGAAGACAAACATGTACCTAAAGAAACCTCAGAAGATTCAAAGGGAATCAGTACTCCAGTAAAACATGGAAGAAGCCACAAGTTTAGCCGAGAAAAACATCACAAGCGTCACCGATCTCGCGTGTCAGAAGCTGAGCAAGAAGTGGATGACATCCTGCGGCAGATGGACCGAGAGGAAGTTCTTCAGAAAAATGCTGGCAGTGACTCTTTCCTGTGTAACCAATGGATATTCAACGATGCCGAGAAGAATTACTATGAAATGATCGAGCAGCAGAAGAAAGACGATACAAATCTGGTGAGTGAAATTCGGGAGAAAGGAAAGGATAATGATGATGACGATGATTCTCATGACGGTGGTTATGATTCCCCTCCAGGGCTTCCACCAGCTGATAACTTTGATGGTCGCTATGCAAGAACACTTCAGACAGAAATCATACAAGCTAATCCTCCTCATGGTGTAGCCAATTGGACAGATGAAAGCACATACCTCTCTCTAACCCCCCCACCCCCTGACCCTGTAACTGTTAGTAGTACCCCAGGCTCCTCCATGACTCAGACACCAACACACATCCATGACATGACTCAGACACAGACGCCTCCTCCCTCCATGAGCAAGATGACCCTGACTGAGATGAGCAAGAAGGCAGCCCCCCCGCAGGCCCCTTATCAAGCCAGTTCAACACTCGCCCAGCAAAAAAAACACCAGGTGTGATGCCTTTGGCACTGCACGAGAGTGTGTGAAGTATTGTGTCCCTCTCCTTGTATAGATTTTGGTCTTGACATCCTCCTTGAGTGTGTTATGGGAATGCTAGGTGAACCATCTTAGTATTCCCGTAATATTGTGGGCTCCCTCCCACTTGTATCATTTGAATCGTGTGTATATTTTCTTTGGTTTTGATGTTCTAGTTCTTGCTTTGTTTGTTTTCTTCCCTGGTCATTTGATATCATTATTTGTGTGCAGTTTTTTCTCCATTTGTGTGAAGAGTACAGAGTAGCATGCTCATCCCTATACTCCTTTTAAGACCTATAGATATCTCCAGAAACAGTCATAGGCAATGTCTTACTCCATGCAAAGGCAGTAATTTATTTTCATGCCTAGGGCTGAATATTATGCATTGTTACATAATATTAGGTCATGTCTTAGTCACAATGCTAAGAAGAATTGTGAATTAAATTAAGAGGCTTTTTTCAGTTTTATGCACAGCAGCAAAAAAAAAAAAAATGTAGTGATACTGTAGTAAGTAAAGTGTAGGTGCTAGTGCTGGGGAGAGCTGATAGATTTGTGTGCATGTTGTGCTTGTATAATCCTGTAGTATTCTTTGTATAGAGATTACTTGTGTTGTAATAAATTATCTTACAGATCTGTAGCAATAAGCAGTAATATAGTTTTCTTTAGATTACTTACATTTAGCAAATCCAAAAGTTTTTTTTTTTTTTTTTCTTTTTTTTCGGTAATACTCAGTTATAATTAATGGCTGTTTTAGGGATGAGTTACTGTCTCACTCTATTCTTCTATGCACTTGTTGAGTTAAACGATTCATGCTTCAAGGGAGGTGTGCTTTGATTTACTTACAGGAAAGATTAAATCAGATTATTTACAGGCTTGTTTTTTTTTGTTTTTGTTTTTTTTCCTGTATATTTATTCATTTTTATTTATTTATTTATTTCTATTTTTTTTCTGTTTATTTATTTTTATTTATTTATTTATTTATTTATTATTATTTTTTTTTTTTTTTTTTTTATCTCATCTCAAGCAGTCTCTGGAGGCAACAGTGAAGGGAAAGATTTGAGCTACATGAAGTTTACAATTTTATTATACTTATAAAATATATATATATATATATATATATATATATATATATATATATATATATATATATATATATATATATATATATATATATATATATATATATATATATATATATATACTGATGCATTTGCTGTTATATTGAGTGATGTCATGCATGCCCCCAAGTAAACATGTCTCTTTGGTGTCTCACTCTTTTGATAAAGTGCTGTGTCCATTGTTTCCTGTCTAACCATCACTGTGATGCTGTCACTACAAATAGACACTGCAACAATCAGCTGTGTTTACTTGATTTGTGTTTTTTTTTTTATTTTGTGTGTTGATTTTTGGCTGTAGAGTTTTTATTATTTTTATATATTTTATTATTATTTTTTTATTTATTTATTTATTTATTTTTTTTTTTTTTTTGCATTTCAATTATGATTCTTTGTGTATTGTATGTAACACTTTTATTTCATTTCTTATCTAGAACTAGCATTTTTATTGAATTTATCAAATTGTGAAACTTAACTAATGCATTCTTCCATTTTTCACGAAGCAGATTGAGATCAAGGAGAAGGTATCCTCGGCACAAGAAAAACTCCAGAGCTTCCAGGAGCGTCTGCAGAGTCTGGTGGATCACTCAGTCATCCAGCAGTTGACCATCATCCAGGTGAGATAGTCATCTAGGGGACCTAGATGCAGGACCCTCAGTGATCAGCATGAGTTTATTCAGTAAACATTGTTTGCTGTGCTTTGTCTGCTTTTCTTTTCTCTAACAAAGTTGGGAGAAAAGATAGTGGTATGTGTATTCTTTGCATTCTTCTTTTTTTTTCTTGTGAAAGAATAAATACACTACTTTATCATATTTCAATTTTTGTCTAATAATTTTTATAATTATTTCCTTCATCATGTCCTTATCCAGGAAGCAAAAGGTACTCAACATCTGATGTTTATCTCCAAATACATATCTTCTCTGTATGTTTTTCTGGCAATAAGTTATTCTGTTCTCTATTCCTAAGCATCTCCACTTACTTATAATGTATTGTTTCCTTACTTAGGTATGTGTCCATATGAATCTCTTCTTTTTCCATTTTAATCACATCAGAATGTCTCAGTTTTCTCTACATATTCTGATTCATATTCATGCTTATCTTTGTCAAAAGAAATATTTTCTCCAGGTAACTAAATAATGTTGTAATTCCTTAGCATTAAAGTTGATTCTTGGTGAAAAAATCATCTTATATGATCACATTCAGATTACTCGAATTTATTTTTTTAATCACTGTCTCCATCCTGCACTATCATGTGGGTCTATGCTTTGTGTACTAGAATAAGTCTAAACTTCTCATACCTCATTACAGACTCTGATCATTGAGATGAAGCGGCTGGAAGATGAACTGAATTATCTGGAAGAGAAAGGAAAGCGTTTAGAGCAGGACTCCGAGGTGCTGAGCCTGCAGGCCAAAGTCAGCGGCCTCACAACCAGGCTCAAGACAGTGCTTGCCCAGGCACATACCAAGAGAACAGAAATTGAGGTGACTCATTTATTTACATTTATTTGTTTATTTTTGTTTATTTATTTATTTTTTTTCCTGGCCCTTGTTGCAGTAAACATAATTACTACTAATGATGATATCTCTCCTCGCATTAGTAAGGACACTATGTTTTACACAGGAATTCACGACTTCACCCTCCCACTTCTCTACATACTGTTGAAACAAATGAAGCCAACTTTTCAAAAAAACAATAAGTACAGAAAAGCTCTCCTCATTGTTATGTTTTTAATAATAGTGAGTGCGGGATGATGCAATGCAACACACACACATTATGTTCTTCAGGGAAGACAAAGTACAGCTGAACAGCAAAAGCTCCACCTCATAGAATATCAACAATTGCTGCAAGACCTGGAGTGTTGGGTCACTGAGACTTACAACCAGATCACTGCAGACATCTCACTCAGTTCCTCAGCAGAGATTCGGGAACAGATAGCAAATAATCAGGTAGGTGATGTCTTCCTTTAGTGCACTGTACATATTCTTTATCATGTATTCTCTAATACAAATGCTTATTGTAATTTTTAATAAATTTATGTATTTTTATTTATTTATTTATTTTATTTATTTATTTATTTTATTTATTTATTTATTTATTTATTTATTTATTTATTTGTGTGTGTGTGTGTGTGTGTGTGTGTGTGTGTGTGTGTAACTCTCTGTAATGAATGAACATGTGAAAAAATTAACCTTGAAAGAAATGGAGTAGAAATTTTATTGGTATTATTCAGTAAATCTCATAACACCATCACCACTTTGTGCACAAAATGTTAATGAGTCAATGAAATTATTCCTGTGGAAGTCCTGCTATTTCATGTTTAATTACCATTTCATGAGATGATATTTGAGGCAATTAGTGTAGGACAGGCAAATCTATATTTTTAGGGGCTTTGAGTTGGACTTGACAGAGTATTCTATTGGCCATTATCTTCATGTCACCACATATTTTAAACCTTTTTTAGCATTACAAAATCCTTCTGAATATAAGGGTGCATCTAACTTAGCACTTAGAACTTTGCCACATGTGTGGAAGGCACCGAGAGAAAGTATATTGCAGGAGAAGCAAACCTGATATCTCTGGATGCCAGTCAGTGGCGGGCTGCACTTTAACGTCATGCCACACCTTCCACACAGCCAATCAGTTGAGACCTTGCCCTGCTAGTCTGCCAGACAATACCTTTGTATTTCCACATAGATCATTAAATCTACAGAAAATTATCTGTGAATACCACCTGAATTGAAAACATGACCAGTGATAGTGACCATGGGTCACATGGACATTCCAGGAAGAGGAAGTGTGATTCTAAGACCTGGGAAAGGAACATAACAAAAAAAATCTTGGCTAAGGTTACACAACCTATTGGACCAAAAAAAAAATGTTCCTAAGCATGAAATTGGTGAGCCATGCATGTGTGGGTATTTTGACAAACTAGTCTATAAAAAAAACAAATGGGTTTAAATCCTACATTTCATTGTAGTTACATAGAACTGAAATAGTAATATTTTTTTTCTTATTCAGAGATATTAAACACAAGAAAAAGTAACAATACATGCTTTCACAGTAAAGAAAGTTTCTTCACCTGCATGTACTGATTAGAAAAACAATTATGTTCACAGAATTAGTTACCAAGATGTTAAAAGTAAGCAAATATTTAAACTAAATATTTGAGAACAGCATTTTGTTGAATTTGCCCTCACAGCAGTAAAAGAATTCACACTGAGACAATATTTCAAATGGCACTACAGTGGAAACTCAGTTCTCAAACTTAATTCATTCCTGAATGCTGTTCAAAATCCAAAATGTTAAAAACTAAATATTTTCCCCATAGGAATCAATGTAAAATTAATTAATCTGTTCCTAGACACCAGTCTACACTGTTTTAGTGGCTCATGACAGATGCTTCAACAGCCAAGATGACTGCTTCACAACATCTCCAGCTCACAAATTATATATCCAGAAAGAATGTATTGAATGAATGTAGTGACATAAAACTTATCAGAAGATACTGTTTAGACAGTGCAGGTGTTCTCTGTGTCACCAATCTAGTGAGGGAAGCCTTACAGAGGGACACAGAGAGGATCAACCCACTTACCACCAAAATTAAGACAATCATAACATTTAGACATCTTGCTGCTGGGAAAAGCTACAGAAAAAATGCAGTTGTACTGTAGTGATGGTGTTGGGGGTCATCAAGAGTGCCACAGGTGACTTGGTATTACTCCTGAGTGCCAAAAACTGTTTGTTTACATTGAGGCTTTTCAATAGGATCACATTTATATCCAAGATTGAATTGCAGTCTTATACTCAGTGCTTCTCCTCCAAATATATAAAAAGAAAGTAAATATTTATGCAAATTATAAATTAGTAATAAACGGCAGCTTTTGCTATGTCTTAATATTTGAAATCAAGGAACTTTGTTCTAGAACCAAATTATGGTACCACAACCAAAGCAATAATGAGTTCAAAATTTTGTTCAAATACCAATTTGTTCAAAAAGAGAGGTGTTTGGTAACTGAGGTTCCACTGTAACTCAAAACCTCATTTTGCAGGACTCCCCCTTCCAACACTAAGTGCCTCATTTGTCCCTGGTTACTTTCACACTGACTGGAGATGATCACTCTCTTCACATTCACAATCTTTGAACTAATGTGAACTGGTTTGTTTCCTCAATAAAATGCAACTTCTGTATACTGATCAAGTCTTCAAAATTTGTCCTTCATAGCGAGGCTTCACTACATTTCTTGTAATTTTCAAATGCCTTTTTTCATTTATTAACTAATTAGTAAATGTATTCAGATAATGAATATGATGTAAGGTGAAGACAGTAATTTAAGCACCTCATACTGTAATTGCCTTAAAGATATAAGTTTCTATCTTGATATTCTAGTTAGAGCTCCTGAAAAGCAGTGATGTAAGTCTAAGTGTCAGTATATGATAGTAATAGTGTTTGGTATTTACTAATCTTGTATGTGTGGTAATTTCACTTAATTATGGTATATATATGCTCTTTCTGCCAAGAGGTATTGATTTATTAGCAATTAATATATGATATTTTAATTATGCTTTGACATTTTGTCTTTTACTGGAATTTGCATAAATTTAGTTTGCAGTCACCTTGCATTAGATAAAAAATGAGATGTCTGTAAAGGTAATGTGACAATCAGAGTGAAAATATTGCAAAAAGGAAGAAAAATTATTTGGAAGATATAGTTAAACAAAGAGCATATGGAAACTGCATATACATGTATATTTGAAAGAAGAATGAGAGGAAAGATGACTACGAAGTGTAGTGTGACCAAGAACTTCTCTAGTGTGGCTTCAGTAGTGTTGAATCCCAAATCAAATGAGCCATTAGAGGGTCATTAATGTCCTTTTTCATGAAGTGCAAGTTTTCTCTCTCTCTCTCTCTCTCTCTCTCTCTCTCTCTCTCTCTCTCTCTCTCTCTCTCTCTCTCTCTCTCTCTCTCTCTCTCTCTCTCTCTCTCTCTCTCTCTCTCTCTCTCTCTCTCTCAATGATTTTGCACTTTTGGCACATAACTGACATTCCTTTACAGCTTACTGCATTACTCTCTAATCATTGGATTTTGTTGAAATAATCTTGTGTGAAAGCTTTTGCCTTTTGACACAGTATATATCTAGAGCAGCATTTATCTTTGCAGCCTGAGCACTCCTTTGTTTAGGTCAAGATCAGTATCCCTTGAAGTCAGCATCAAGTCACATAACATTTCTTGTAATTTAGTATAGGACCATGATAAACAGAAAATGTTTTTTTTATCATTTTTTTTTCCATTTTTCCTAAGTATATAAAATATGGCATTAGTAATAGCAAAACTGTTAGAAAAAATGATAATGGATTTGCTGCTTACTTAGAAAAGTCACTTCCTTGAAACAGTGCCTTATATGTAGCCTGCAATACCACACTGCATTGTATATGACCACAGACCATTCCAAGCATACCATAAAATTTACTGCAGCATCTTGGGGATGCTAGCATCTCAGGTTAAAGAAATGCTCATCTAGAGATCACCAAGGCTCCAGATATATAAGCTTATAAGTTCTGAAACTAATTATTTTCACTAACAGTTAGACAAGCAAATAGCTTACTAAAAAATTACTACATAATTATGTACTTATATAAACCATATTGCTATGAAACATTTGTATATGCTGCATTTACATGCTCTTGAAATTTGTACACTTGAATAGTGCATTTGTCAAGAACTACCACCATTCTTTGTGTGAATAGTAAATGCTTCAATTATTCATAATTATGCACATACTTGATTGTTTCCTACATATCAATGCTTTAAGAACTATACAAGAATAGATCATTATTTAGAATTTAGCCTCTTGCTGAATGTAGTCCCTGCCATTCATGTGGTTGACAACATGGAACAGTCTGTTTTCCAAAATGCATAAATGCAGATTGAATTGGTGCCTCAATTTGCATCAAATTGCTGAGTAAATTTTCATATTAAAACAGGGATTTTTTAAAACAATAGATGTAGAACACAATAGGTGATTGTATTATTTGATCATATGCTAATGTGGCTTTACAAAACAATCACATGATAATGAAGTATGAATGGCCATATGCAATAAAGTGTGACTGTGTTACCAAGCAACAACTTGAAAGAACTCACTGTTGAAGGCAGCTCCCTGAGTCACATCTACACAGGATATACATAAGTAGTATCCCTTATCATCACTACTGTTCTGTAGTATGACTAGTCAGGTTTTCCTCTCCTCACCAACACCTCCACAGGTACATCCTCTACCATGATTCCAAGTGAGTGTGAGATGCTACAGAAGGGAGGCAAGAAAGGAGGGCCTGTACTCCAGCAAGAAATCCTTTAATCTTTTTGCACTGTCATGTTATCATATGTGACCACCTTGTGAGTCCATTAGCACATGGTCTAACCACTCAGTGTCTATTAGCATCCTTATTGTTTAAGTGCTTCATTGTTACACTGAGATAATTATAAGTTTTCTTGATTACTCAAATGTCATTCTCCCACAGGATCCATGTTTTGCAAGATGCAGTCTTGTGCTTCACAGGAATTACATGGGCAAAATTACTGCAGATGGCAAAGGGCATCTGTATGTATATAGTATATGTACAAATATACATGTAGTATTACATAACTTAACATTATTTGGCCCTGTAGACACTGCAGCGGGACCTGTGCCGCCGTGAACAGCAGCTGATGGAGCTGCAAGAGAAGTGTGAGCGAGTGGAGGGAGATTCACACATAATATCTCTGGCTAAGGAGATGACAGACCACCTGACTTTCTTGAGTCAGACAATCAGCGACACTCGCTTTGTGCTCCAGAACCGCCTGCACCAGCTGAAGGTACGCGTCTGCAAGCATCGTCCTTCATGTCCTTATGTCTCCTCCTAAACCAAAAATATCTCCTCCTGTACCTTCAGCTCCAACTATATGCACCTCTCTACCCTGTTCCTCACACCTTGCTTTCTGCTTGTATAAATGGGTGCGGTTTATCCTTTCCTGCTTTGCTGTCTACTTCCCTCCATCCTTATTTACCAATATATGAAGGGGCATATAGTTATCATCATAGTGCATCTCCAGAAAATAGACATGAAAGTTAATCTGAGCTGAAATTCATTGTAGGAAATCCTGGCGAATGAGGAGATGAAGAGACACATTATCAGCCAGGACAAGGATAGCGAGAGTACAATTGGAGGCACCACATCAGTGCAACAGCATAGCAATGCAGTTCTTTACCAGGAAGGACATATTACAAAAAGCATGAAAAATGTTGAAAAACCTAAAGATGATTCAATTCGTTCAAACTCTATAGACACTGGGGATGCAGGAAATGAAACAGAAACATTGATACATGGAAACATAACTACTATTCAACAAATAATGCAAAGAGGAATAATTAAGAATATTACAATAATAGATGGAAAACCAGTAGAAACTGAGGAAATAGTTGAAGAACCAGATGTCACACAAAGTGTTCTTGTAGGTGAAGGGAAAGATATACTGAGAGGTGACATGATGGCAAAGGAAGAAGGAACAAAAGTGCATAAAATTATAAGACAGAGAATAATAAAAAAGACAAGAACAGATGATGGCAAGATAATTGAAACAGAAGAAGAAATAGAACCAGAAGTAATTAATGAACAAATTCTCCAAACACTACCAGCTGATTCTGTAATTACCAAGACAATCACAGACCCTGAGGTGACAACAGTGCACAAGATTATAAGAAAAAAAGTAATCAAGAAGATTGTAATCATTGATGGCAAGCCAGTGGAGACAGAGGAGGTAATAGAAGAGCCAGAAGAGGTGACTGAGGAAATGTTGCAGAATCTTCCAGCTGATTCTGTCATTACTGAGACAGTTACAGATCCTGAGGTGACAACAGTTCACAAGATCATTAGAAGAAAGGTGGTCAAGAAGATTGTAATCATTAATGGCAAGCCAGTGGAGACAGAAGAAGTAATAGAAGAGCCAGAAGAGGTGACTGAAGAAATGCTGGAGAATGTTCCAGCTGATTCTATCATTACTGAGACAGTCACAGAGCCTGAGGTGACTACAGTTCACAAGATCATTAGAAGAAGAGTGATCAAGAAAATCATTATAGTTGATGGCAAACCAGTGGAAACCGAGGAAGTAATAGAAGACCCAGAAGAGGTGACTGAAGAAATGTTGCAGAACCTTCCAGCTGATTCTGTCATTACTGAAACAGTCACAGAGCCTGAGGTGACAACAGTCCGAAAGATCATTAGAAGAGTGATCAAGAAAATCATCATTGTTGATGGCAAGCCAGTGGAAACAGAGGAAGTAATAGAAGAACCAGAAGATGTGACTGAAGAGATAGATCTTCATTTGACTGAAGAAAAGCCAATAAAAACTGTAGAAGTCACACAAAAGCCTGGAAGGGTTTATGAAACATTGCAGAATTTGCCTTGTGATACTGTAATTCAGACAGTCACAGAGCCTAAGGTGACAACTGTCCACAAGATCATTCGAAGAAGAGTGATCAAGAAGATTGTAATCATTGATGGCAAGCCAGTGGAGAAAGAAGAGGTAATAGAAGAGCCTGAAGAGGTGACTGAGGAAATGTTGCAGAATCTTCCAGACGATTCTGTCATTACTGAGACAGTCACAGAACCTGAGGTGACAACAGTCCACAAGATCATTAGAAGAAGAGTGATCAAGAAGATTGTAATCATTGATGGTAAGCCAGTGGAGACAGAAGAAGTAATAGAAGAGCCAGAAGATATGACTGAGGAAATGTTGCAGAATCTTCCAGCTGACTCTGTCATTACTGAGACAGCTACAGATCCTGAAGTGACATCAGTCCATAAGATCATTAGAAGAAGAGTGATCAAGAAGATCGTTATCATTGATGGCAAGCCAGTGGAGACAGAGGAGGTAATAGAAGAGCCAGAAGAGGTGACTGAAGAAATGCTGGAGAATCTTCCAGCTGATTCTGTCATTACTGAGACAGTTACAGAGCCTGAGGTGACAACAGTTCACAAGATCATTAGAAGAAGAGTGATCAAGAAAATCATTATAGTTGATGGCAAGCCAGTGGAGACAGAGGAGATAATAGAAGAGCCAGAAGAGGTGAGTAAAGAAATGTTGCAGAACCTTCCAGCTGATTCTGTCATTACTGAGACAGTCACTGAGCCTGAGGTGACAACAGTCCACAAGATCATTAGAAGAAGAGTGATCAAGAAGATCGTAATCATTGATGGCAAACCAGTGGAAACAGAGGAGATATTGGAAGAGCCAGAAGAGGTGACTGAGGAAATGTTGCAGAACCTTCCAGCTGATTCTGTCATTACTGAGACAGTTACAGATCCTGAAGTGACAACAGTCCACAAGATCATTAGAAGAAGAGTGATCAAGAAGATCGTAATCATTGATGGAAAGCCAGTGGAGACAGAGGAGGTAATAGAAGAGCCAGAAGAGGTGACTGAAGAAATGTTGCAGAATCTTCCAGCAGATTCTGTTATTACTGAGGTAATACCAAAGCCTGAAAACATAGATCTCCATGTCATAAAAGAAAGGCCAGTAGAAACAGAAAACACAGAAGAGGTGACTCAAGATATGTTGCAGAATCTGCCAGCTGATTCTGTCATTACTGACACAGTCACAGAGCCTGAGGTGACAACAGTCCACAAGATCATTAGAAGGAGAGTGATCAAGAAGATCGTAATCATTGATGGCAAGCCAGTGGAGACAGAGGAGGTAACAGAAGAGCCAGAAGAGGTGACTGAAGAAATGCTGGAGAAACTTCCAGCTGATTCTGTCATTACTGAGACAGTCACAGACCCTGAGGTGACTACTGTTCACAAGATCATTAGAAGAAGAGTGATCAAGAAAATCATTATAGTTGATGGCAAGCCAGTGGAGACAGAGGAAGTAATAGAAGAGCCAGAAGAAGTGACTGAGGAAATGTTGCAGAACCTTCCAGTTGATTCTGTCATTACTGAGACAGTCACAGAGCCTGAGGTGACAACAGTCCATAAGATCATTAGAAGAAGAGTGATCAAAAAGATTGTAATCATTGATGGCAAGCCAGTGGAGACAGAGGAAGTAATAGAAGAGCCAGAAGAGGTGACTGAAGAAATGTTGCAGAACCTTCCAGCTGATTCTGTCATTACTGAGACAGTCACAGAGCCTGAGGTGACAACAGTTCACAAGATCATTAGAAAAAGAGTGATCAAGAAAATCATTATAGTTGATGGCAAGCCAGTGGAGACAGAGGAAGTAATAGAAGAGCCAGAAGAAGTGACTGAGGAAATGTTGCAGAACCTTCCAGCAGATTCTGTTATTACTGAGGTAATACCAAAGCCTGAAAACATAGATCTCCTTGTCATAAAAGAAAGGCCAATAGAAACAGAAAACACAGATGAGGTGACTGAAGATATCTTGCAGAATCTGCCAGCGGATTCTGTCATTACTGAGACAGTCACAGAGCCTGAGGTGACAACAATCCGCAACATCATAAGGAAAGTGATCAAGAAGATTATAATCATTGATGGCAAGCCAGTGGAGACAGAGGAGGTAATAGAAGAGCCTGAAGAGGTGAGTGAAGAAATGTTGCAGAACATTCCAGCTGATTCTGTCATTACTGAGACAGTCACAGAGCCTGAGGTGACACCAGTCCACAAGATCATTAGAAGAAGAGTGATCAAGAAAATCATTATAGTTGATGGCAAGCCAGTGGAGACAGAGGAGGTAATAGAAGAGCCAGAAGAAGTGACTGAGGAAATGTTGCAGAACCTTCCAGCTGATTCTGTCATTACTGAGACAGTCACAGAGCCTGAGGTGACAACAGTCCACAAGATCATTAGAAGAAGAGTGATCAAGAAGATTGTAATCATTGATGGCAAACCAGTGGAGACAGAGGAGGTGTTGGAAGAGCCAGAAGAGGTGACTGAAGAAATGTGGGAGAATCTTCCAGCTGATTCTGTCATTGCTGAGACCATCACAGAGCCTGAGGTGACAACAGTTCACAAGATCATTAGAAGAAGAGTGATCAAGAAAATCATTATAGTTGATGGCAAGCCAGTGGAGACAGAGGAGGTAATAGAAGAGCCAGAAGAAGTGACTGAGGAAATGTTGCAGAACCTTCCAGCTGATTCTGTCATTACTGAGACAATCACAGAGCCTGAGGTGACAACAGTCCATAAGATCATTAGAAGAAGAGTGATCAAGAAAATCATTATAGTTGATGGCAAGCCAGTGGAGACAGAGGAGGTAATAGAAGAGCCAGAAGAAGTGACTGAGGAAATGTTGCAGAACCTTCCAGCTGATTCTGTTATTACTGAAGTAATACCAATGCATGAAGAGGTAGATCTTCATTTGACTGAAGAAAAGCCAGTAAAAACTATTGAATTCTCACAAAAGCCTGAAAAGGTGTATGAAACAATGCAGAATTTACCTTCTGATTCTGTCATTACTGATACAGTCCCAGAGCCTGAGGTGTCAACCGTCCACAAGATCATTAGAAGAAGAGTGATCAAGAAGATTGTAATCATTGATGGCAAACCAGTGGAGACAGAAGAAGTAATAGAAGAGCCAGAAGAGGTGACTGAGGAAATGTTACAGAACCTTCCAGCTGAGTCTGTCATTACTGAGACAGTCACAGAGCCCGAGGTGACAACAGTCCGCAAGATCATTAGAAGAAGAGTGATCAAGAAGATCATCATAGTTGATGGCAAGCCAGTGGAGACAGAGGAGGTAATAGAAGAGCCAGAAGAGGTGACTGAAGAAATGATGCAAAATCTTCCAGCTGATTCTGTCATTACTGAGACAGTTACAGAGCCTGAGGTGGCAACAGTCCGCAAGATCATTAGAAGAGTGATCAAGAAGATCATCATGGTTGATGGCAAGCCTATGGAGACAGAGGAGATAATAGAAGAGCCAGAAGAGATGACTGCGGAAATGTTACAGAATCTTCCAGCTGATTCTGTTATTACTGGGGTAATACCAAAGCCTGAAGACATAGAGCTCCATTTGGTAAAAGAAAGGCTAGTAGAAGCAGAAGAGCCAGAAGAGGTGACTGAAGAAATGTTGCAGAATCTTCCAGCTGATTCTGTCATTACTGAAACAACCACAGAACCTGAGATGACAACAGTCCACAAAATTGTTAGAAGGAGAGTGATCAAGAAGGTTGTAATCATTGATGGCAAGCCAGTGGAGACAGAGGAAGTAATAGAAGAGCCAGAAGAGATGACTCAAGAAATGCAGGAGAACCTTCCATCTGATTCTGTTATTTCTGAGGTAATGTTAAAGCCTGAAGGGATAGACCTTCTTCAGACTAAAGAAAAGTCAGCAAAAACTGCAGAAGTCACACAAAAACCTGAAGGGATTTTTGAAAGCATGCTGAATCTTCCAGCTGATTCTGTCATTACTGAGACATTCACAGAACCTGAGGTGACAACAGTCCACAAGATCATTAGAAGAAGAGTGATCAAGAAGATTGTAATCATTGATGGGAAACCAGTGGAGACAGAGGAAGTAATAGAAGAGCCACAAGAGGTGACTGAAGAAATGTTGCAGAACCTTCCAGCTGATTCTGTCATTACTGAGACAGTCACAAGCCCTGAAGTGACAACAGTCCACAAGATCTTTAGAAGAAGAGTGATCAAGAAGATTGTAATAATTGATGGCAAACCAGTGGAGACAGAGGAGGTAATAGAAGAGCCAGAAGAAGTGACTGAGGAAATGTTACAGAATCTTCCACCAGATTCAGTCATTACTGAGACAGTTACAGAGCCTGAGATAACAACAGTCAGCAAGATCATTAGAAGGAGAGTAATTAGAAAGATCATTATGGTTGATGGCAAACCTGTGGAGAAAGAGGAAATAATAGAAGACCCAGAAGATATTACAGAAGAAATGCTCCAAAGTGTTCCTCCTGAATCATTAATTACTGAGGCTATCAGTGAACCTGAGAGTGTCAGAAGGAAAGTAATCAAGAAGACGGTGATAGTTGATGGGAAGCCAGTGGAGACTGAGGAAGTGGTGGAGGGACCTAGTGATGTAAGAGATGATTCAAGTGCCTTAAGTAGTGGTGTACGTATAGTGAAGAAAAACGTCAAAATAAGAAGAACCTTACAGGTTGTTGATGGAAAAGAAGTTATAAATGAGGAGAGGGAGGAATCTCCTGAAGAAGTTCAAGAATATGCTGGTTTAGTGTCAAGTCCACAACAAATCACTGTTCCCATAAGTGAAGGGATTGAGTCTTTACCTGCTCACTGCTCCACACCTGATGGTGGTGTCACAGCAGAGAAAGTGAAAATTGTGAGGAAGTTGAAAATTGTTGATGGGCATCCAATACTTTCTGAAGAAATCCTTGAAGATCAAGAACCCATATCAGAGAGAGAGATGACTCAGAGTAAGAACATTAAGTGTGTTGTCATTCGAAAGAGAAGACAAATAATCAAGCGGATTCAGATAATAAATGGTGAGAGAGTTGAAACTGAGGAAATTGTAGAGGAACCTGAGACAGAATTTGGTGTTCCAGATGATGGGTCTGGAATAACTGTTACTGAAATAAGTAGTGAAAAATCCTCTCCACCTCATGGTGACATAAGTGAACCACAGGACACCAGACCATTCCCTCAGCCTGTAACAGAGAGTTTTGATACTCCCAAGGAGGCAGTAAGACCTGCTGACACTTGGAACAATGAACTTTATCCCATGAAAAATGTGGATGATGTTGAACCAGAGTGCATTCCAGGACTGGAATGTGACATACCTGAGACAGCAGTGCCAGACACAGCTCCTGAAATGGAAGTCACCTCTAAGGCTTTCCCTCTCCCAGTTGAAGACTTTCCTCTTCCTTCAGGAAAAGATGAAGAACCAAAGGATCCTCAAACAGAGAGCAGCAGATTGTTTACAAGTGATGTCTATCAAGAGACTTCACAACTTAGAAGTGATGAGCCCATACTTCAGACATCTGAGAAAACACCATCCTTGCCAGATCTACAAGAAGAATGTGGCACCAAAGATACAAAATTGGATCCCTTCCCAGAAGTGATGAGTTCCCCACAGTTCCCAGTTGAAGCAAGTGTTCCAGCACCAGGAACTGAGACACAAGATGACCAAGTAAGTGGTGTTCATAAGGAGGTTGATTCAGCAGATGATAAAAGTAAAGAGGAGCAAATACCTCAGGCAGACAGAAAATCAGTGTCAGCCCCTCCACAGCTTCCTGATGTGGAAGTGGAGGTGACTGAGCCTGACTCTTTCCCACCATCACCCGATCAATTCTCAGCTCTAGAGGAAAAAGATGACGTACCACAAGATGTATTTGAAGATCAGTTTAAAAGTGATTGGGTTTTCCCTGATGATAAAGACTTTGGAGAGGTTGAGTTGTTCCATCATGGTACTGAGAACACAAGCGCTTCACCACCAAAAGTCGATGAAAAGAGTAACCTTTCTTGGGAAGAGGTTACTGATGATTACAAGGATATTATGCATGAAATTTCACTCACCCAGGATCATCAGATTCAGGATATGGCCAGAGATGAAGGCAGTGAAGCACCAAGTAAAGAAGATGACATCTCAGATGAGGGTGCAGGTGCACATGACCAAAACAGACTGTCACCAGATATGTTCCCCATGCCCAGTGAGTTGGGAGGGCCAGAAGAAAAGGATCCTGCAGTTCCAAAACCAAAATACAAAGAAACAAATGATGATCCATTCCCTGAACCAGTAAGGGAAGATGACAGTACTGATGAACTACAAAGTGCCTCTGAATATGTTGAAATTTATCAGACTTCATTATATGAGAAAACTGGCCTCTCAGAGTCTGATGAAACTATAGACTCCTCAGATGAAGGATTTAAAACCCCAGAGTTAGAGCTTCCCATGTTCCCAGAGGACTTCCAGGAGGCTGTCAAGCCTTTCCCAGTTCCTCATGGTGATCTTCCTGATATTTCTTCCTCACCCATCACTGAAGTGCCACAGAGGACCGGCAATGAGATGAAATTATTCACCTCAGATGAATATCCAGAAGTTACAAAAGAACTTAACATAGAAACTATTCCTCATGAACTCCCATGTGCTCCCTCCCCCCCAGGCCCCACTCCTGATTTTGGTAACCCCCAGGAGGCCATCATAACCTTCCCGGTTCCAGGTAATCAGTTCCCTGACACCTCCTCAACCATTGCTGAAGTGCCACAGAGGCATGATGATGAGGTGAAACTATTTGATACTGACAACTATCCTGTAGTTACAAAAGAAGATACTGTAGAAACCATTCCTGACAATCTTATAAGTGCTCCCACCCCACCTGGCCCCTCCCCTGTCTTTGAAGACTCCCAAGAGGCCACCACACCCTTCCCAGCCCCTCATGGTGAATTTCCTGATGTCTCTTCCTCAACCATTGCTGAAGTACCACAGAAGCATGAGGATGAGATGAAATTATTCACTTCAGATAACTATCCAGAAATTAGAAAGGAACACAGTGTAGAAACTATACCTGACAACCTTCCTCGAGCTCCCACCCCACCTGCTCCTTCCCCTGATTTTGGTGACAGCAAAGTTCCCTCATTTGCAAGTCCAAGCAAAGCTCCCTCATTTGCAAGTCCAGATGAGTTTGAAGAATGTGAATCCTCATTCCCTGATTTCCAGAATGTAAGTGATGCCACACCCAGGCCCAAGTCACCGCAGTCAGGTGCAGTTATCTGGGAGGAGCAGCATTATCAGCTAGAGAAAGTAGAAAAAGAAATTCCTGTTATTCCACCTAGCTACACAGAAGCACCACCTGTTCCTGACTTTGGCATGCAACCTCCCTCAGAGAATATTGCACTAGATTTCCCTTCACCTACTGATGAGTATTCACAGCCTGAATTAGATGACAAAGTGCTTCCTTGTACTGAAGAGCAGCCAACAAAGACATGGACAAGTGATGTATATCCAGAAACACCAATTACAGGGGCACAAGATCCTATCCCTTGTGAGGAACATCCACCCATGAACCCACCTCCTGAAGTAACCCCTGTTTTAGAGGAAAAGGAAATGCCATTCCCAAGACCAGGCATTCCCTCAGAAGGTGGTGATGAGCAACCCCCAAAGGTTACTGAACTTGTCACAGAAGAAGCAAGAGATACTTTTCCTGTACCCACTTTGTCTGAGGCTGATGTTCCCCTACAAGATAAAACAGTAATTTTACAATGGACAGATAATGTTTATGAAAAGAGTCAAGTCATAGAAGAAGAGGAGAAGATATGTGAGGAAAATGTAGACATAGACTTGCCACCTCTTCCAGCAGTGAAACCTGAGTTCTCTGGCAAAGAGTTATCATTCCCTGCTCCTGAAAGTGATATAGCTCAGCCCTTAGGAAAACTGGAAGACCCTAAAGATGTTAAGCAGGTCAGTGCTTTCCAGGAAGAGGTCTACGTTCAGTCTTTCAAAACAGATGACTCTGAAATTATTAACGATCAAAACTTGCCTCAGAGTTTACCTGGTTTGCCAGTTTTTGAAAAGCAGGAAACCTCTCCAGCCATAACTCCATTCCCAGTACCAACAGGGACAGGAGAGGAGAAACATCAGGCAGTATGTGATAAACAATTACCAACACCAGCTACTGTGGAAAAACATGATATTTTGGAAGAACATTCTATTCATAGTGAAAATGTGGTCATATCACAAACTCTTACCTGTGAAAGCATTCAAGGAGCTGCAGTTAACATTCAGCCTTTTGAGCACCTCCCTGAGCCATCACCAGTAGCTGAAAGCCAAAAAAGTAGTGCTGTTGTACAACCTGATGCTGATGTTGTTTACCCACAGCTTACAGATAGCCATGTCTCTGCAGCCATAGAGACACCAGAAGCCTTTGCTCCACCACTGCCAGATATCCCTGGTGGTGACAAACCTTCACCAGAGTCTCTTTTCCCAACAGTTGGAAGTAAAGATACTCAGGCTGTAGGGGAACAGGATTCAGAACTACCAAATAAAGCCAGTACAGAACTAAAGGATGAAGAAAGAGAAACATTCCCAGATCCTGTCTCTCTTGATGAAGAAGCTGCAAGACCTGATATATGTACATCTTCACAGTGGACAGAAGAATATTATCCTCAGGACAAATTTGAAAGTAAAGAAGACAGAACAATTCCAGAGGAAATTCCATCTGACTTTTCTTCTGTTACTGACAAGGACTCAGATGAGTTGAATAAACCCATTCCATATCCAGCTCCTGTTGGAGAGTTTCCTGAACTATTTGAGACTCCACAGAAACAAGAAGAGGAACAGTTGCCAAGTGTGTTCCCTGAAATCCATTACACACAAGATGAGAAGAGAGATAAACCAAAAGAGGATAAAAAATTGGAATGTTTAGCTTTGCCTACAATTAGTGCTCCACAGTATGATATTTTAGAAGATAAGATTGATCCATCACCATTCCCAGAGCCTGATTTTGGGACAGAGCTGCCAAGTCTTGATAAAAAAGAGACTCTTGAAGATGAAAAGTTCCCAGAACCTAAGGAGCAAGGAGAAATGCCAGTACCTGATACTCCTTCACCATCACCCTGGAAAGAGGAACTCTATGCAAAAGATGACATCAGCAGTAAATCCACAACCAAAGACCAAATTGATGTTACCCTGCCATCTCTATCTTCAGAGGAGTCACCAGATTTTGTCAGTCCTGAGGAACAGTCATTCCCTGCTGCTGGATTCCCTGATTTAAGTGACGAAGGCAATGACATGATGCCACAGGAGAAACCAGCTCTAATGTTCACCAGTGATACTTACGAAAGTGTTGATAAAAAAGAAAGTGAACCAATTGAAGGCCAGGATTTGGATACAATTATGCCTCCTACCTATGAAGATGTTGTAGCTACTGCTCCTGAACCATTCCCAGAACTGCAACAGGAAAAACCAAAAGAGCAGATACATCAAGCTAAAGATACTGAAGAAGTTCCAAAATCTGAAACAACAAAGGAAAAAATAATAATCGATAAGCCAGTAGAGGTGACTGAAAAAATATTGGAGAACCTTCCAGGTGATTCTGTCATTACTGAGACAGTCACAGAGCCTGAAGTGACAACAGTCCATAAGATTATTAGAAGAAGAATAATCAAGAAAATTGTAATCATTGATGGTAAGCCAGTGGAGACAGAGGAGGTAATAGAAGAGCCAGAAGAGGTGAGTGAAGAAATGTTGCAGAATCTTCCAGCTGATTCTGTCATTACTGAGACAGTCACAGAGCCTAAGGTGACAACAGTCCACAAGATTATAAGAAGAAGAGTAATTAAGAAGATTGTAATCATTGATGGCAAGCCAGTGGAGACAGAGGAAATAATAGAAGAGCCAGAAGAAGTGACTGAGGAAATGTTGCAGAACCTTCCAGCTGATTCTATCATTACTGAGACAGTCACTGAGCCTGAGGTGACAACAGTCCACAAGATCATTAGAAGAGTAATCAAGAAGATCATCATGGTTGATGGCAAGCCAGTGGAGACAGAGGAGGTAATAGAAGAGCCAGAGGAGATGATTGAAGAAATGTTACAGAACATTCCAGCTGATTCTGTTATTACTGAAGTAATATCAAAGCCTGAAGACATAGAGCTCCATATGGCTAAAGAAAAGCCAGTAAAAATAGAACAGCCTGAAAAAGTGGTTGAAGAAATGTTGCAGAATCTGCCAGCTGATTCTGTCATTACTGAGACAGTCACAGAGCCTACTGAGACAGTCACAGAGCATGAAGTGACAACAGTCCACAAAATCATTAGAAGAAAAGTGATCAAGAAGATTGTAATCATTGATGGCAAGCCAGTGGAGACAGAGGAAGTGATAGAAGAGCCAGAAGAAGTGACTGAGGAAATGTTGCAGAATCTTCCAGCTGATTCTGTCATTACTGAGACAGTCACAGAGCCTGAGGTGACAACAGTCTGCAAGATCATTAGAAGAAGAGTGATCAAGAAGATTGTAATCATTGATGGCAAGCCAGTGGAGACAGAGGAAGTAATAGAAGAGCCAGAAGAGTTGACTGAAGAAATGTTGGAGAAACTTCCAGCTGATTCTGTTATTAGTGAGGTAATATCAAAGCCTGAAAAGATGGATCTTCATACAGCTGAAGGAAAAACAGTAAAAACTGAAGATGTCACAGAAAATGTCACTAAAGAAATGTTACAGAATCTTCCGATTGATTTACATTCCTTAGAGCCCGATTTTGGGAGAGAGCTGCCAAGTCTTGATACAAAAGAGACTCTTGAGGATGAAAAGTTCCCAGAACCTAAGGAGCAAGGAGAAATGCCAGTACCTGATACTCCTTCACCATCACCCTGGAAAGAGGAACTCTATGCAAAAGATGACATCAGCAGTAAATCCACAACCAAAGACCAAATTGATGTTACCCTGCCATCTCTATCTTCAGAGGAGTCACCAGATTTTGTCAGTCCTGAGGAACAGTCATTCCCTGCTGCTGGATTCCCTGATTTAAGTGACGAAGGCAATGATATGATGCCACAGGAGAAACCAGCTCTAATGTTCACCAGTGATACTTACGAAAGTGTTGATAAAAAAGAAAGTGAACCAATTGAAGGCCAGGATTTGGATACAATTATGCCTCCTACCTATGAAGATGTTGTAGCTACTGCTCCTGAACCATTCCCAGAACTGCAACAGGAAAAACCAAAAGAGCAGATACATCAAGCTAAAGATACTGAAGAAGTTCCAAAATCTGAAACAACAAAGGAAAAAATAATAATCGATAAGCCAGTAGAGGTGACTGAAAAAATATTGGAGAACCTTCCAGGTGATTCTGTCATTACTGAGACAGTCACAGACCCTGAAGTGACAACAGTCCATAAGATTATTAGAAGAAGAATAATCAAGAAAATTGTAATCATTGATGGTAAGCCAGTGGAGACAGAGGAGGTAATAGAAGAGCCAGAAGAGGTGAGTGAAGAAATGTTGCAGAATCTTCCAGCTGATTCTGTCATTACTGAGACAGTCACAGAGCCTGAGGTGACAACAGTCCACAAGATTATAAGAAGAAGAGTAATCAAGAAGATTGTAATCATTGATGGCAAGCCAGTGGAGACAGAGGAAATAATAGAAGAGCCAGAAGAAGTGACTGAGGAAATGTTGCAGAACCTTCCAGCTGATTCTGTCATTACTGAGACAGTCACTGAGCCTGAGGTGACAACAGTCCACAAGATCATTAGAAGAGTAATCAAGAAGATCATCATGGTTGATGGCAAGCCAGTGGAGACAGAGGAGGTAATAGAAGAGCCAGAAGAAGTGACTGAGGAAATGTTGCAGAACCTTCCAGCTGATTCTGTCATTACTGAGACAGTCACTGAGCCTGAAGTGACAACAGTCCACAAGATCATTAGAAGAAGAGTGATCAAGAAGACTGTAATCATTGATGGCAAGCCAGTAGAGACAGAGGAGGTAATAGAAGAACCAGAAGAAGTGACTGAAGAAATATTGCAGAACCTTCCAGCTGATTCTGTCATTACTGAAGTAATATCAAAACCTGAAGACATAGAGCTCCATATGGCTAAAGAAAAGCCAGTAAAAACAGAAGAGCCTGAAAAAGTGACTGAAGAAATGTTGCAGAATCTTCCAGCTGATTCTGTCATTACTGAGGCAGTCACAGAGCCTGAGGTGACAACAGTCCATAAGATCATTAGAAGAAGAATGATTAAGAAGATTGTAATCATTGATGGCAAACCAGTGGAGACAGAGGAGGTAATAGAAGAACCAGAAGAAGTGACTGAAGAAATGTTGCAGAATCTTCCAGACGATTCTGTTATTACTGAGGTAATATCAGAGCCTAAAGAGGTAGATCTCCATTTAGCTGAAGTAAAAACTGCAGATGTTAAAGAAGAGCCTGAAAAAGTGACTGAAGAAATGTTGCAGAATCTTTCAGCTGATTCTGTCATAACTGAGACAGTCACAGAGCCTGAGGTGACAACAGTCCACAAGATCATTAGAAGAAGAGTGATCAAGAAGACCATCATGATTGATGGCAAGCCAGTGGAATCAGAGGAGGTAATAGAAGAGCCAGAGGAGGTGACTGAAGAAATGTTGGAGAATCTTCCAGCTGATTCTGTCATTACTGAGACACTCACAGAGCCTGAGGTGACAACAGTCTACAAGATCATCAGAAGAAGAGTGATCAGGAAGATTGTAAACATTGATGGCAAGCCAGTGGAGACAGAAGAGGTAATAGAAGAGCCAGAAGAAGTGACTGAAGAAATATTGCAGAATCTTCCAGCTGATTCTGTTATTACTGAGACAGCCACAGAGCCAGAGGTGACAACAGTTCACAAGGTTATCAGGAGAGTAATCAAGAAGATCACCATGGTTGATGGCAAGCCAGTTGAGACAGAGGAGGTAATAGAAGAACCAGAAGAGGTGATGGAAAAAGTGTTCCTTGAATCTCCTGAGATTTGTGGAAATATATTATTTGCCAAAACAGATGAGACTGAGAAAGGGGATAGTAAGATTCCAGCCATCATTGATGCTAAACCTGCTGAGACTGAGGAAGTTGTTAAGATTCCTGTCCATGAGAACTCACAAAGTAATCTCCTACTTGAAACTAGTATGGGTGATATTCCTTCTTCCTCTGAGACTAGTGATACTAAAGAATTAATCATTGATCATTTCCCACAGCCAGCAAAGGATTCTTTAACAGGGCTGAAAGATGCTGATAAAGTGGAATTTTGGCAAGAAGATCTATATCCACAAGAAGTGTGTGTGGAGGAGCAATCATCTCAACTCCCTGAAGACCACACCACTGCTCCTTATGTGCCTGAGCAAGTTGTGGAACCTCCTCTTCCTGAAGAACTGGCACCTTTCCCCAAACCTGAAGAACAGTTCTGTCTTCCAGTTTCAGCTCCTGATCAGCCTAAGGAAGTATCTGCTGTGCATGTGGCTTTCAAAGAAACTGTGTACCAACCTCCAGCTAAACCCACTCCTCTTGATAAGGTAGTAATTGAACCTCTCCCTTCACCACCATTGCCTGTGTATGAGGAAAAAGAACCTAGTGAACCTTTGCCACCAAAAGAGGAAGAGGACAAAGACAAGGAGGTTTTGGCAACTCAGCCAACAGAATCACAGGACGAAATTGCAAAGCCTCAGTCTCCTGCTACTCCACAACCTGCTGATTCTCAACCTCTTGTGTCTGTCCCTAAGGATGCTGAGTCCCCTGTTCTCCCACATGAGGATAAGCAAGCAGATGTCACACAGGAAACTCACAGTATAGTTCCTGAAGATGAAAAACAAGATACTGAACTTCATCCTACCACTACAGTAACTGAATATCAGGAAGAGCATGTTGAACCCATTGTTGATACCAAAACACCTCAGTATGAAAAAGATATCCCATCATCAGAAAGTAAGGAAGAGGAAACTGTATATACTTCAACTACCATAGCAGTTGTTATGGCACCAGAATATAAAGAACCTGCTACATCATCCAAGGGTGTAGAAACAGTGGATGATTCTGTGGCTGTTATTACAGATCATGAAATGAAGACAGATAAGAGAGTGGAGCCTGTGTCAGATATACCTGTTTATGAAATCAGTGAAGTCAATGTGGTAGATAGATGTGAGGTGGTGGAAGAGAGACTGGTGACACAGCATGATGAAACAGACATGACAGTGCCTGATGAAGATAGTGTCAAGAAATCTGTAGAGAAGGATGAAAAAGAAATACAAAGGCCTGGAAAGGAAGATGTCATAATTGAACCAAGTGTGCCTATGGAACCTTTGGTGTTGAAAGACCTAACTGATGCAAAACCTACTGAATCAAAAGTTACAGCTGAGGTCAGTCATGAAGATGAAGAACATGTGTTACCTGAGGCAACTGAGCTTGTTGAAAAGGAAAGTGAGTTTGACATAAAATCTGAACCAAGGGAAACTCCAGGACCTGCAGAGGTAATGGAAGAAGAATTACATGAAAAGACTGATATTGCCACAAGCTCTGAAGTAACCAAAGAAGTGGATCAGGAGCCTAGCACTACAGATGCAGGTATACAGTCACCTGTGGAGTCACTAGATAAAGAAGAGAAAGAGCCTGATAATGTTGGTACTGATCAAAAAGATGCACCAGTCATCCCTCTCAGTGAAAGCAATATAGTTCCTGATGAAGAACTAACACAGCACAGTGATGATCTACAGGTCACAACTGACAAGCTGATTGATGAACACACTGCTGGTCCACCAGAAATAGGGCCTCAGAGTTCTCAGCCTCCCTCAAGTGTGGTAGAGAAGCCTGAGGAAGATGAGGAGGCTGGAAAGGAGCTACAACCTCTAGTGCCAGGGGAAGAAGAAACCTCTGGAGAAAAGTTATTAGTCGAAGAACAAATAATTAGCCAGGAATGGCAGACTATTTATACATTACTCAAGCGTCGTCAGAATCTTAGAGAAGCTCCACAGTCATCACTTCCCACCACTATTACCACCCTAATGCTGGCTCCATCATCACCACCTTCACCAGATCAACAGCAGCAGCAAATTGATGAGAATCTGGAGAAATTAAAGTCTGCTCTTGATAAAAAAGAACTTATTGTGGTTCAGAAAGTTATAATTTCTATTGTTGAAACTGTAAGCACCTGGTTAGAAACAATTGAGTATAGAATCTACACAGTCAAAAACACAGAAGACATCAGTGAGAGAAACCAGCAGTATGAGTACTTGCAAACAGAATTACACATTATAGAAGAGAAGCTTGTTATCCTGGAAAAGGTAACACAGTCTGCTTTAGAAATCTTTAGTGAAGAAACTATTATAACTATCATAGAAACTGTAAAATGTCTAAGGCAGCAAGTAAATCAAGTAGAGAAAGTGAGGAAGGAGCAGCAGGAAAACTCAAAGGAAGAAGAAGAGCGTTACACACAGTACATGGATGCAGTAGCTAATGCTGGAGAAGAAGTATCCAAACTTAAGGCTCAGTTATATAAATTACAAAACAGTAAAATGACACCAGAAGAAAAGCTCAGACAACTAGAGCTGCTCCTCATCACTAATGAGGACACCAGAGACAGCATCACACAGCTGCTCCTGAGTTCTCATGATATGAGACTCTCACCAAGTAGACACATGGGAGACAAACTCGCTTCAATTCAGGAAGAACTCTGTGATGTGCATGATTCTGTTGAAAAGGAATTAGACCAAGTGCTGCGACTGACAACAACCACCACTGAATATGAAGAAACTTTAATGGAGCTCACACATCTTATAGAAATGGCAGAAACCATCCTGGAGGCAAGAGTAGTGGCCCGAGATCACTCCAGTCTGGTCGATACTATCACGAAACACAAGAAGCTTTTCCTATCTCTGCGACAGTGTCAGAAGGTCCTGGAATCACTAGATACTGCATTGGAACCTAACTCTCGAGTGCACTACCAAGAGTTGTACTCTCGCTCATACCTGAAGGCATCTAAGATACTAGACAAGGCTACACAGCGCAACCATCAGCTTACCCTGCTGGAGGCTGAGTGGCTGCGCCTGCTGAACCAGCTGAAAGAGGAGGAGGCGTGGATGATGTCAGCATCTGAGCAAGTCACTCAGCTTCACACCTTGTCCTCTGACACTTATCAGGAGAACACCAACTCATGCAAGGTTAGTAACTACTCTTTTCCATTTCTCTTAAAATATGCCAATAAATTTTCCAATTTTTTGTTGCAATTAGTCACTGTAAATAAATATTTTCATTATTTTTTTGTTTAACCAAGATTATCTTTCCTGCAATGGTGTATATATATATATATATATATATATATATATATATATATATATATATATATATATATATATATATATATATATATATATATATATATATATATATATATATTATAGGTTCATGTACTAAATATCTAACTTTATAATTTAACCAACTAAAAATGCTTACAGTCTGTTGAGTACTGAAACTCATGAAATTCACAGTCAGGTTCATGATCTTATTGTATAATGCACTTAAAGAATGAATACCTGGAGCACCTCAGAACATTCCTCTTTAGGCGATGTATGAAATAATGTTGCTGGCTTTGCAGTTCAGACTCCCAAACTCACTGAATGTTTTCTATTGTTAAATATACATAATCTCTTATTTGTGTACATTTTCTTTTTAATCAGAGTTGTTAATTTGCCTGTTTCAGGATTGCCAGGTTTGTAATGATTTAGTAATTAACTTGATAACACAGCAAACCTCTGTAGTACTGAGGGGCTTCTTGTTGTGTATAACATGACAGAACTTTGAGAGAACTTGAGAGGCTGCCTGGTGTGTGAGCTGTGACCAGTGTTCATCTCAAGCACCTGGCCAATGGTGTGTTCAGTAATGAACATCTGTACAGAAAATGATCACTCTTTGTCTTAAATAATATTTATTTATGATTATCTGCCTCCTTTGTTCATGTGATTTTCCAAAAGCAAGGTCTGATTGTTCATTTTCATAAATTGAATACAAATATATATTTAAATTGAAACTGGTCTATGCCCATATAATACGTCATATAGTTTTAATTAATCTGGCCTTACTTAATAACAAAAAAAAATGTTAATGGGCTTATTATCTCCAAAATATTCTTTGGATGGTTATCATCATGTTCATAATGTAAACATCTCAAACAAATGACAATGCCATGAACAAAACAGCCAAGTCACTGAATCACACAGAGCCTTTCAGGTGTGCCTCTGGATCTTGAGTTCCTTTCTCTTTTTGGTACCTTAATATTATTCTTGCCCACCTTGAGGACTTACCTATAAATAGGTCATGTAGTTTTTGGCATGAAGATGAAATATATATCATATCATTAGGAACATCTCTCATCCTATTTTACAGAGCTAAAATATTATAGGATTCTGCTAATTTAACAACAAAACTTGACTCATCTGTAGTTCCTTCCTCATTGCCTTATACAGAAGTGTACGTCATTTTCATTGCCAAATGATAATCAATGATATATTTTTTTTAGTCAGTTGCTAAAAAATTCACAATTCACTCAAAGTATTTTCCATAACTTGAATAAATATGTGTGCATACATTCTGTCAGCATGTATGTATTTATAAGTATCCATCAGTTGTGAGTTTTATCAACTTATTGTGTTGATTTAATTGTGTTCAGAAGCTTGTCTTTCTGAAAGTAGTTGAAATAACTAATACTTAACTACAGTCATTACTCATTCACATTCATTCAAGCATTATCAATGAAATTATGTTAAAATAAAAATAAATATATATGTATTTTTGTACTTTGATGTCATCAGTACTATCTTAGAAATTATTGAAACTTATCTATTTCCAAATTAAAGTTATGATTGTATCAGTGGGAAATTGTACAGAATATGATAAATTTCCAGGTTTCATACAAAAGACAACTAAGTTACTTTTCCAGGTGTGATTTGAACTTACTTTCATGACATTATTAGAAAAAGAATGTTTCATAGAATCAGAGTTCAAGGACATTTTTAGTGTTGCTTTTTGTCTTGTCTTTTGTCCTTTGTCTTTTGTGACTCTTAGATGCACTTTCCTCAAGGTAGCTGTAAGAACATTTCCAGCCTTTATTGACAAAATAAATAAAAAAATATGTAGATTCTTTTACTTGGAATATAAGACATAACATTTTTCACTTAGTTAATAAATTGTTTATGTAGTGGAGTTTGAAGTCTTCCAAGCTTTACTTGGGCATGAGGGATGCTTTCCCATATGGATTAAGGTAGAAAATCTGAGAATCAGGCTTCATTTCCAGCCTCTTAGCCTTGGGAGGGGCCATTCTAACCCCCGCATGACTAACGTGTGCGTGTGTGGCAACAATGCAGGACCTGCTGGTGGAGAGCGTGACACACGAGGCTCACATGGGCCACCTGGTTGAGATGGTCCGCAAGGTAGGAGACTCCGTCACCTGCACCCACCTTGAGACCCGAGTCAGCTCACACCACCAGCGGAACACCAGCCTGAGACAAGAAGTCAGTCGCCTGCTGGAGCGCCTGGAGGAAATGCATGTCCACTGGGCTGCCTATCAGACTCAGATGGACCAGCTGCAAGAGTGGTGCTCACTAGCTAAAGCTTCACTGGAAAACATTGATCTAACACCACAAGACCAACAGAAGTTGAAAGAACAATTCAATCAGATATGGGTATGTTGAACTGACACTTTATACCTATTTTTTAGTGATAAAAGATATTATTTGTCATTTCTTCCATTAAGGTGGAGTCTTTATATTTAATTAATTAATTTTCTTCTACTATACACCCACAAATATTAATAAGACTAACTGAAACAAAATCATGAATTGTTTTTCACTTATTTTCTTTGCAACAGAACCTGAGGGCCCAGTTTGACAGCCAGAGTGTCCTGCTGAGTGAATGCATGGACCACTTTGACAAGTCAGTGGGATTGGTGAACATGACAGATGAAACCAACCAGCGACATTTCCTCTCCCAGTTTAGGACAGAATGGAATGAGCTTGAAGAACTCCTCCATGGAAAGGAGAAAGAACTCCACAGAATTCAAATCCAAGTGGTTCCAGTACCTCAGTTGTTGAGTGAGACTCAGGATGCACTCACATTTGTTGAGGATGCTTTGCAGAACATTGACACTAACATCACATCAGTGCAGCAACTCAGGGACATACAGGAAAATTACAAGGTGTTGAGAATAAAGATAATGAACAGCAAGGGTAACTTAGATTATTTAACTGAAGTTTCCTCTGAAGATGAAGACCAGGATCAGGATTTGATGGACAACCTAGGGAAGTTATCCCTTACTTGTCAGGAGTTGATTCATACCATCCAGCAGAGGATTGCTTCTCTGGAATACACACTGGATAATGTTCAGAAGACTGTCAGCCGTGTAGAGCGCATTTCCCTCACAATGAAGCATTTGAAGAGTACTCTGGAAAGATGCCAAGCAATTGATAAGGAAGGTGAACAGATCCTGAAGGCTGCCTTCCACTCCTGTCAGACAATACATGGCAGTGTGTCACGGACTGAAGGAGACATCACAAAAGTGAAGCAGAGCATGGAGAACTTGAGTCAAGACCCTCACCACCCTTGCCATCTCACAGAGCTTTCAGCACAGATAGACACCCTTGAGGAAGAGCTCAAATCACTTTCTGAATGTATCAAGGAAACTCGTGAGAACCTCAAGAGTCGCCTTGAAATATGGCAGAAATTCATGTCCACATCTGATGCAGTAGATGGCTTCCTTCAGGAGGTGGAGTATCTTCTTGAGAGTGCAGTTGACCTGCCATCATCAGTCAATATGGATGCCTTGAGGAAGCATGTGGAAGATCTGCAGAGCCTTCAGGAATCCATGACCACCAATGAAACCCTCCTGGAGATGCTCAAGTCCAGAGCTGTGCAGGTGGAGAAGAATCACAGTGTGGAGACACAGCTTGTTCGCTGGAACAATGTCTCCCAGAAGCTGGAGTCGGTGGGTACTTGTGGTTGATTACATGAGAACATTATTCACATATTGTATGAAAAATTATATAGAAATAATTCATACTTAAATTCATGCTTGCTGAAAATCTGCATACACTGATCAAATTACATGGCATGTTGCTACAGGTGATCTTGCGCTATGAGACTGCCCTGGAGCTGTGGAACCATTTCATCACAGTGCAGGAGGAGGTGCGAGTATGGGTGGAGTCAAAGATTACCATGGTGGTTTCCCTCCAGTCTCGGGGCATCACACATGAGCATCGCGCCCAGATCCAGGTAGGTGCTGGTCAGTTTTCTGTGAAGGACATCTGGTTTCATAGATGCCTTGGTATACACATGTTTTTTCAGTCTCTTTTTCTTTGTATCATTCATCCCTTGTCATGCTACAAGTATTTATGATTGTCTCTTTTTAGTATTTACAATTGTATGGAAAGAAATATTTCACATATTCCTGGGTGAGGAGTATGTAATGTGTGTGTGTGTGTGTGTGTGTGTGTGTGTGTGTGTGTGTGTGTGTGTGTGTGTGTGTGTATGTGTGTGTGTGTGTGTGTGTGTGTACACCTAGTTGTGCTTTATGGGAAAAGACCTATGCTCGTGCTGTCTCATCTCCATATCTTTTAATATCCAGCTTAGCCTTGAATCCATGTATACTTTTTGCATTTACTCTCTCCTTATCTCCTTATCCAGATTTTTCCATACATCAATACTTCAATATGGGAAACTATACTGTCTGTTGTCTCTTCTACAAGCACTCTTCAGTCTCTTTCGATGTCCTCTAATATCTTGTGTATTCTAAACCATCAAGTCACTCCAGTCTACCTATTCTATTTTCTCATATGCTTTATATACAGCAATCAAGTCTCCCCCTTCTCTCCTTTTTTCCAACATTGGTATATAACCTTGCCAATCTCTCATCATATGATAAGTCCCTGATATTTGGCACCATCTTCATTGCTGCTCATTACTTAAATTCTTTTTTCTTGTAGGGTGACCACACTACATCTGCGTACTCCAGTCTAGGTCTAATCAGTGATATAATCATTTTCCTGATCATCTCTTCATCCAGCCTTACTCTTCTAGACAAATGTTTCTTCTGTGATTTTGCCAATGTGTCTCCAGGGTGAAATTTTCATTCACTATAACGCCCAGAAGCTTTTCTTCTGCTGCTGTACTCAATCTCTCACCATTCAACACATAATTTCCTTTTACTTTCTTCACACTCTAAACTTCATTATTTTGCATTTTTATAGATTAAATTCCATTTCCCATCTATGACTCCACTCTGATATCTTGCAACACTCCATAATCTTCCTCACTCAACTTCTTTCAGTAACTTGGCATCATTTGCAAAAATTTAGGCTTATGTAACTATCCACACTTTCTATCATATAATTTATATAGACTGAAAATGTGATTGGTGCCAGTACTGAATCATGGAGTCTCTGCTTTCAGCTTTTCTCCAGGATGATGCCTGATCTTTTACTACTGTTCTCATCACTATCAATCAAGAAATTTTCCATCCTTCTCAGAGATGAGAAATACTGTTCTCATCTCTATCAATCAAGAAATTTTCCATCTTAGACCACCATCATACTCCAACTTCCACACCAATCTCCTGTGTGACACTTTATCAAGTCTAGATATACACAGTCTGCCCATCTATCTCTTTCTTGTATCATATCCACCACTCTTGAATAAAACTTAGCAAGTTTGTAGCACACGACCTCCCTCTTCAAAATCTAAAGTGTGTGTGTGTGTGTGTGTGTGTGTGTGTGTGTGTGTGTGTGTGTGTGTGTGTGTGTGTTCTATTTCCATGCAAGATGTTCATCGAAACAGTAAACTATCTACAAGGTTTGTCTTTAGTAAAGGGATTTTGATAATGGGGTGTATGCGCAACACTGGCCCTTTTTAGGGGCACTGATCATGAAAATATTAAGGTGTCTAGCAAATATTTTCATCTGCATTTCACAGTAACAATCAGTCTTAGCTTTATGTGCCACAGAACATGTTATGTTTTATTTAGCTTATTGGGGCCACCGAGGTCAAAGAAAAAAAAAAAAGTAAATGTAAATTTACGTGTGCGTGTTTGTACTTTAAATAGTGTCACATTAGTTTTAGAAACGGCGAATTTACTACCACAAAATAATGAGATCACTATGAGCTCCCCTGCCACGTTTAAACAGTTGTGAACCTCCCGCCACCACCGCCACGCCTCGGGGAGCCAGCAACTCTTGCCATTGGCTGTCTCATTGTGAGGGGAGAATAGTTTTCAAGTAGTGAATTTTGTATTGCCATATATCAGCAATTTGCTGTGTTTCATTTATACAAAAGTTTAAGCAGAGCGACTTCCTTCATGTATAGCGAATCACAAACATGACCTATTCCTCACAATGACCTGTATTTTATTACTTTAAACTTGGCGAACTTAGGAACACTCATCGAGTAGACTTTCAATATTTTTATATATTTTAATCGGAAAGCAGAATATGATTGATGACTGGATCTTGATTATCGGTAATCAAGTTCCATATTAGTAGAAACATAGCACATGAAAAGACTGTTATACGTCCCCTGAATGATAATGTAAAAACGGTCTTGGTGTCGAGGGATGGCATGAATGTGGCGCCCACCATGCCCAGTACAACTATAACTTCCTAGTGCTCGGGCCGCGCCCTCATCGCCCTGGGTTGGGCCTGCGCCGTCTTCTCCTAAGCGAGAAACTGTAAATATTCACGGATATAAGGTAACGTGAGACACTTAGCACAGTTCCACTACTGACAGTTTTGGTTATTGTGGAGAGAGTGGTTTAGCAGACTCTATGCTAGCCCCAGGCCGTGGCTGGTGGTGGCCTGCTGGGTGGCCGTCTGCCTGTCTGGCTGACGTCACGGGGCGTCACTCCTGGAGGCACGTGTACAGAAACGTTGAACGAGTGTTGCTTTTTCTTCTGTAGCACTTGATGTTATTGACGCGCATGACTTGATTCCGATTTGTCACCGATAATGCCCACGTAATGTGTACTTGCATTAACATTCCCTGCAGCAATATTACTCAGGTTTGAGAATTTTGAGCCTGGGTGACTGTGTGACTACCAGACGACGGTAAGTAAAGAAAAGCCTCATGTTTATTTTTATCCATTTAATTCATATTATAAATATAAACTAAGAACACTATAGAGTGACTACGCACTGTTACATACCCGTATTATTACATTTTTTATATTTTTTTTTATAGTATGTCACTGATATGAAAAAGGAAAACACGTCTAATTACATTGTACGTAAGTGATGTTTACAGTTCTTTGTTAAGAGTTACCGAATGAATATCTACTGTTACTTTGAACACATATACTCGTAAACGGAGAACGGAATGCTATTAACCACTAGACCTCCCTGCTCTCCAACTGTTGAGTGGTGTAAGAATTCTCTCTAGACAAGTTGATATTTTTGAAGTTTCACTATGACATTGTTATGTGCTACACGCCAACAGTAAGATGTATTGAGTAAATCAGTCACTAAAATTGATGGCATGGAGGGATCAATCTTGTCACAATGGAAACGGATCGGTCGGTGTACTCAGTCAGTCAATGAACAGTTAATGAGTATATTGATCAATTGATTTAAGCTCCACAGCAACATGTTCATCTAGGATATCAGTTTATCTCAACTTTTGGGTACAGTATGCAGGGTTGTTTGCTGCCGCCTCGGACAAGATACTGCTCGTCATTATAGCGGTAATCGCATCTTGTGTGCCGTGGCCCGTGCGGCGTGTGGGTGATCCTGTGTAGCAGCTGAGCTTAAAAGTCGTGGGCGTAAACGGTAACCTGAATATCGGGTCTGTTTCCGACTCATGGAAGCAGAAAATTACTGTTTGTGTTTATCAAAGTTGTCTGAAAACAGTGTTCATTCTTGGTGCATGGTAGATTAGAAAACATTTGTGCGGTTCTTTTAAATTAAAACATTTCTACCAATAGGATTGTCCCGTACTCGACTTTTTACACCTCCCTTCATCAATTTGGAGGGTCGTCGACCCAAGGATTCTTATGATTATCAACTGTACCTTTTAGTATTTATAACATTTCTATAATTAATATGTAAGTTGTATGATCGGGTTTCATAGAGTTAAAGAAAACCTTCGACTAAGCAGAAAGCAGCATTTATAAAAGCACCCAAGGCAGAAGATAGATGAATCATAATGTAATTATCCGAAAAGAAGAAAACGTATCAAATTAGCTTTCTCAGGCTATGAACAGTCTCTCGCCCAGCAATTAAAAGAAATAAAATAAAGAATACGCAGAGGAAACAAAGGTGTAGGAATCGCAAACCTTCAATGAGGAAACTCCACTCTAGAAAAAAAAAAACTTGCTGATTATGAGACGTTGCAATATTACAAGGAAAACATTAAATAGCACACTTGATGTATCCCAGGTAATGAACCTTTACCTTCGACTCGTCCTCAGCTTCCTCGGCCAGGCTAGCGTGTGATACTTTGCGTGTGGACGGCAGAGGAGGGGAGGGGCTCGTTCATCTTTAGCCTACAAGGGAGAAGGAGAGTACGAGCTTAAGAGCCACGCCCATGAGAGGTGAAGTGTGGGTCAATGTCCTGCCAGACGAAGCAAACACTGCGTCAGGTTCAGTTTTGCTGTGCTGTGTAAAGCAAAAACTGCAGGCCACCAGTCTTGGTACTAAAGATTGATTGGTTGGCTGATTGATTTGTAATTTAGCGCCATAACAAACCACTACGTGTAGAGAATAGCA
The DNA here is from genome assembly GCF_035594125.1 of Scylla paramamosain. Lineage (NCBI taxonomy): Eukaryota > Metazoa > Arthropoda > Malacostraca > Decapoda > Portunidae > Scylla > Scylla paramamosain. The sequence goes on along the minus strand of NC_087157.1, from coordinate 13,678,360 downwards.
GGGTGGGGATATATGAGTGCAGTTTTTACTGATTTTATTATTTCATTTATTTGTTTGTTACCTTTATTTTTTCAGCCTACAATCTAAGCGTTTAGTTACAATAATAACACATGTCAGAAAGTACACATAGCTTGCTAATTTACTACTGTATAGATTTAACGTATTCATAGATGAGAACGTATATGAAATCCTCCGCAAGCCGGTTAGGAGGAGGAGGCAGTGGGGCACACAGGTAGGCAGGGCGGCGGCAGACTGCTGATCCTCTCCGCCAGCGTACGTGTGACGGGCGAGGCTGGGGAGCAGAACACCCATGCATTAGTATAATAGAGGACTGGAAACGCCCCCGCCACACCTCTGCCGGCCTTCGATCTCGTCACTGCGAAAATTTATTCTACATTTTAGTTACATATTGTTTTTTTTCCTTGCATTTTTTTCCTCGTTTAACTACTTTGGTTAGAACGTTAAGAGTTTTCAAGAGATGACTTCATTATAATGAGATGAAGACACGCTTTATAACCTGTATCTAAATTACTTTCGTACAGTGTATGGCAATTCATCTGAGGTTTTAATTATTCTCTCTCTCTCTCTCTCTCTCTCTCTCTCTCTCTCTCTCTCTCTCTCTCTCTCTCTCTCTCTCTCTCTCTCTCTCTCTCTCGTCTCGATAAAGGAGCGTCACCAGTTTTTGCTCGTGCCCCTTCACAACTGGCTCGCTCGCGGTGAAATAGACGTGACGAACACTAGAGGAATGTTGAATAATATATGTATCCTTGTGTGTGTGTGTGTGTGTGTGTGTGTGTGTGTGTGTGTGTTGCTGTCGTTACGGTTGGTCGCGCGTCCCAGCAGCGCCATGACAGAAGCGGTGTTCTTGGTGTTCTCATGGGCTCCCACCTGTGTCACTCCTCGCTGCCTGCTTGTTGCTGTGCTCCACATCCTCTGAGGGTCAAGACACTGTTGTTGTCATCACGGACCAATTACCAGAGAAATTTGCAGTTCCCGTTTAGAGAAATTAGCGGCGTGGTTCTAGAGAAATTAGCAATGTCTTTCTGTTGCTTCTAAACAGTTTTGTACAGAGGTGTACATAAGGTCTGGTGCTGTTTGTTCTTCAGAGAAATTTGTTGTCACATAGCTAGACTTCGTCTTTACTCTTTTACACCTCTTGCTTTAAGTAAGATACTGTAGCTTATCATAAACAGTTTCGTGCAAGGACATAAGGTCTGGCACTTTTTGTTCTTCTTTTACGTTTCTTTATGACTTGAAACGCAGAAAATCTAGGACATTGAATTACCATATTAAAACTCATTTTTGTTTGCTTACAAATAACCACAAAAGTCAAGTCAGTGTATTATATCAAACTGAAAACACATGTAATTTTACTCCTTCAACTAACACCCTAGACAACTCTTAATATAAACTCACTAGGTATATACTGTTCCCTTGTAAATATTTATGGAGCAATATAATTCAACCGTATCTCTCTGGAAACAATCATGTAACTTTATATATATTAGATTAACACATAAATCTCACTCATTCAATTAACACGACGCTAAGTAACACTAACATTTAAACCTCTCACTGTTCCCGGGTCGATATTTATGGAGCATCATTATAATTTACAGGCATAACGGTATATAAGTGGTAGCTTCCCTTTCATTATACTTTCCTGAAAACCGCTTTGGGAAACTTGGGCTCAAATGCGTCACGCCCCTTGTACAGCACTATATGGTCCTCTTGGTGCGTGTAAGGCAGGATGGGGAGAGTATGTCGAGTGTTGATTGTGATTAACGCGATAAGACTCAGTCATATTTGTATCCATGAGTGAGTCACCATGTTGCCCTGCCAGTAATATGTCAGGATTAACACAGTACCCTATCCCTCTTATCCTCTCCCCAGCCTGTTATCTCGCGCCCGGGTTACAAAGTAAACGCTTAGGTGTAGATACAGTATTTCTTTTATTTAAATAATATATTTTTTATTATTTTATTTTGTTTTATTTATTTATTTTTCTTTTTTATCTCGGTATCAGAAGTAGAAACGTGAGTGTGTATAGCTTACAGGATTTGGAGGCATTAAGTTATCTGATAATGTGATACGAGTAAAGCTCTATGGAATGTTAATGTTACACCAGAGAGAGAGAGAGAGAGAGAGTGAGTTTACAGGCCTTTTTATGTTTCTTTTCTTCGTCTTCAGCTTTCTCTATATATGATTTGGAGTTCTTTACCTCCTCCTCCTCCTCCTCCTCCTCCTCCTCCTCCTCCTCCTCGTCCTCCTCCTCCTCCTCCTCCTTCCAGCGCCACATCTGCCCACCCCTCACCATAAACCTTTCCTGATTTAAATATATTTACATCTCATAAGAAACAGACAACATTCTCTTAAACCTACCCGTTTGCTTGTACCTCCTCGTCACCGTCCCTCTAGGAGTGAGGGAACATGCTTATTAACTCTCTCTCTCTCTCTCTCTCTCTCTCTCTCTCTCTCTCTCTCTCTCTCTCTCTCTCTCTCTCTCTCTCTCTCTCTCTCTCTCTCTCTCTCTCTCTCTCTCTCTCTCTCTCTCTCTCTCTCTCTCTCTCTCTCTCTCTCTCTCTCAGCATCAGGCGAGGGCGTGGTGCGAACAAAGTAAATAAACAAACCGGAGGCTGTGGAGTGTTGGGTTTTCATGTATATACCTTACACTACAGTGTGTGTGTGTGTGTGTGTGTGTGTGTGTGTGTGTGTAGAGGTGTTTTGTCATGGTGTGAGGTGAACCCAGAATGTTTATTTACACACAACACCTGCTGCTTCACGTGTCTTGACTGGATCTTGCACCTTGTCCAATTCTTGATTTTTTTTTTTTTTTTTCTCTCTCTTTATGTAACTGTCTTGATTTTTATTTAGTCCTGACGTTTGTTATAAAAACTGAATAGGCATGGCTTGGTTTGGTTAGTGTTGGGGTTGTTGTTGTTGTTATTGTTGTTGTTATGGTAATGGTGGTGGTTACCGGTAGTATTCTAGTGTTTAAGGGCTATTCTCTCTCTCTCTCTCTCTCTCTCTCTCTCTCTCTCTCTCTCTCTCTCTCTCTCTCTCTCTCCCTCTCTCTCCTCCTCTCTCTCTCTCTCTCTCTCTCGCCACTCGTCATTACCAGGCGGAAGGGGACTATTACGTACGTTCCTTGCGGAGATGACCGTTACCCCCGATGCCCTCACCACCATCCATCCATCCTTCGCCCCACCTCCTGACATCACCTTCACTTCTGCCCCCTTCCTCACCTATTCGCCCCCATCAGTCCCTCACACCCTCTGCACTTTCCCCTCTGACTTCCTCCCCCAAGTCTCCTTTATGTTATATTCAGCCCCCTTTCACCTCTTCCTTGACAGTTTCCAGCTCTCTAGACCCCTCAACTTCACTCCAGCTCCCTGTATCCGCCACATCAGGGTTCCAAACTAGCCCTATCAATCATCTTTCACCGTCCCCCCCCCCTCCATCACTCGCTAGCACCCTTTCCTTTCTGCTCAGTTCCACCGCGTCTACCTCTTCCTAACACCTTTACGTCCCTTTCACCACTCAACGCCTCCTGTTTGCTCCTGTACCACCTTCCATATTCCACTTAGCCTCCTTTCTACTCACTCTACCGCTTCAAAGTCTCCATAACACCTTTTCTCGATCCCTTTCACCACTACACCTTTTCTGTTTGCTCATGTTCCCCGACCCACATTTCCTCTAGCTCCTTCCGCCCCCTACCATCAAAACCTTAGAAAATAAATTGGTTTCTCCTTTGATTATTTTACATGTGTTTTCTTCCTAGCAACGGCATTTGAGGGAAGTTTCTCTCTCTCTCTCTCTCTCTCTCTCTCTCTCTCTCTCTCTCTCTCTCTCTCTCTCTCTCTCTCTCTCTCTCTCTCACTTTGCTACCTAAAAAGAAAAGGTCGTTTCCGTGTCTCCTTCCCCTCCTCTCCTTTTTCCGTATCGCGTCCTTGTGCCCTGTGCCCCACCCCTTCGGAACTCTCGTATTCGTGTGGTGGTGTTGGTCGCGTCGTGAAGGTTGTGTGATTCCGTCATCCCCCGCCTGTTGTTATTCTTTATCGCGAGTCGGGTGTGACGCGGCATCACCCTCGGCGGCTAACGTCTGACTTACCGCTGACGTCACTCACCCCTGCTGGCTCACTCAAGGGGCTGTCAGTATGGTAGGGAGGTGGTGGAGGAGAAAGAGGTGATGTGAGAAGAGGTTGTTGTCACTGCCGCTTCTCTCTCTCTCTCTCTCTCTCTCTCTCTCTCTCTCTCTCTCTCTCTCTCTCTCTCTCTCTCTCTCTCTCTCTCTCTCTCCTAAAAACAAAGCGGGAAAATCAAGGCTGTCACGTGTCGGTTGTTAAAAGAATATGTACGTAATATCTGAGCTTGCTAATTTTTACTGTTTCTTTATGAGCGAGTGTGTCAGTCAGTGAACTCTTGACAACACGAGTGAGGGACAGTAACTGTTTTTTTTTTTATTATATATGTTTTTTTATTTATTTTTCTTCGGTGCTTTTATTCCTCAGCTCACTTGCGTTGTGCCCTTGAGAGTCCTGACTGGAATAAAGTTAATGGCAGAGAAAACAGGCGCTGAGTGTTACGACATTTTAATAGACTCTCGTAAAGATAGAGGCAACATGAAACACACACACACACACACACACACACACACACACATGAAGACACAAAGCGCAGTTACTAGCACGTAGTTACTAATACGTTACATAATTACAAGACGCATCGCATTTTGGACTAAATTTACGGCGTCAGACAAACAGGTTAATGCACAAAGCGGCGTGATGCAAGGCGAGCATTAGAACCCATTAAGCCACCGCCCGTTGTGAGTTGTAATGTTGCCCGCTCATTTTCTCCCTGTGCACTGAAATAGTAGTGGCTATAAACAGACTCAACACAAAGGCAGTGGGCGAATTGTACTGGCATGGTCAGCGTTGTGGAAAACGACCATTCACTGTGAAACGCGAGACTCTGTAAGTGGAAAGAAGGGATTGAATGAAACAAACGTCCTTGTAATAGTATTGCCAGACCTCCTGTTGAGTAATTTTCGTCGTCCTTGCTGTAAAAAAAATAGTAATGAGTCTCTCTCTCTCTCTCTCTCTCTCTCTCTCTCTCTCTCTCTCTCTCTCTCTCTCTCTCTCTCTCTCTCTCTCTCTCTTGTAGTAGTAGTTATGATAGATATTAGTAGTTTAAGTTAGCTTAGGTTTGATTAATAAGTTTGTTCAGATGAGACCGTGAGATTTAGTTAGGCTAACGCTGTATTAAAGGTAGATTAGATTAAGTTTAGTTCGGCACGTTAGTACAGGTAAGATCATAGGATTTAGTTAAGTTAGCTTATGTCATGTTACAAGTAGGGTTGGTATCCGAGTAGAGGGGCAGGGCAGAGAGTGAGCGGCTGGGTGGGCGAGGCGTTGGGGCGCCGGATGGAGTGGGGCTGTGGAAGCGAGGGCGAACAGGTGGTGGCAATATCTTTGAGTTGAAGAAACCTGATACCGCGCGGAAGTAAGCATGCATAAGTGTGCTGAGTCGGTGGTGGGCGGGTTGTGTGCAGTCTCCTCCCCTCCACGGACTTCTCGCCCCTTCCTTCCCCCAGCCATGCTCTCATCCTCGCCTCATCTTGCTCCCCACTCGTGGACTTCTCCCCCTCTTCAGTCACTACCTCCATGCACTCGCCAAGTCTTCTCAGTAAATAAACGACGGAATTAATGTACGATATACGAGTGATCGCGTCAAGCTGTCTTATGCGTCGTCCCCTCGTCCCCTTGGCCTTCAGTACCAGTCCCCTCTCCTACTTCCCTTCCCCTTTCTCCCTTCATTTTCACCGCGCCAGTCCAAACTCGACGCGATTTTAGCTCCATTCCGTGAAAATTACTCAATAAATAAAAATTGACAGTGTTGGAAGCTTCATCAATGACTAGATCATATGGCAACTTGGAGTCTGAACTTATGAAGTAATCTGATACCCATTGATTCTGATTAGACTTGCGATCGATCCTTAACGAGGACAAAACATTACTCACTTACACAAGATAGTAATGTCCTTCAAACGCCGACAAAATAATATCGTTAGTAAAAACTCGCTTACGCCCTGCGCATCCAATGACCAGGGTTATCACCGCCAGCTTTCCCGGGGCACCCTGTGATGCCAGCAAGGCGCCGCTCGTCCTTGGGCCCGAGGCGAGGGGATTGGTGTTGACCAGGGTGAGGAACCTTCGAGGCTCCGACTCGGCGGCTTATGCGGTGCGCGGCGTTAAGCTCCCCAAGGGAGAACCTTATGGGGACGCCAGATGTACATGTTTATGTAGCCATGCCCATATATAATCATGTGCTAACCAACTGAGGAAAAGCTTCCTCTCCTCACCTGACATGTGTTTGCTCAGTGGGTGGCGAGGCGACGCTCCCACCCTCTGCAAAGCCTGCACCACAAAGCTTCCCACGGCGCGGCGGTTTATCAGTCACCGCGGCACATCCTTCCTCCAGTGGCTGGTCAGTCTCGCCTCGCCGCGCTGCACATGACGTCACCTCGCAAAACCGGCACGAAGCACTAAATGACCCGCTTCACCCGCCACCGGATGGGCTCCGCTGTGCCCCTCAGCGTCGCCTCCGGGTTGCCACGGTGACGTCAAGCTGGGTAGTGCCGGGGCTGCAGGAAGGGTACACGGCGCAGCACCTTCCCAACCCGTCAGAGTCGTTGCCGCCCAAACCGAGAAGTTTAAATACCTTGAAGGCCCCCGGAACACCATTACGGGAGAGATAGAGAGAGAGAGAGAGAGAGAGAGAGAGAGAGAGAGAGAGAGAGAAGAAGCAGAAATTTGAAAATCATATGTAGGCTGACTGGTTATAACAAACCGGCTGCAGCGTGAATGACATCAACCAGCCAGCTCACTCACTGACTCACTGACTTACCGGGGAACAATAAATTGTGAACATCTGGTGGACTATCTGATTGACTAACTGTACGAAAAAATAGATAAATAAATAAATAATAGTATTAATTTGTCTATCGGGTTAGTTTTATATCTGACTGACTGACTGGTAGACTAACTATACAAAAAAAAAATAAATAAATAAATTCGGTAAATAAAAAGTAAGTTTGTCAAGATATCTGGTTAGTTTTATAGTTAACTGACTGACAGACTGATTGGTAGATCAACCATACGAAGAAAATAAATCAATAGAAAGGTAAAGTTTCTCTACTTGATTAGTATTATAGCTGACTGACTAGCTGACTGGAAAAAAAAAGTAGTTTGCTTTAGTTTTGTAGCTGACTGACAGACTGGCCGGATAGTGGCCTGAGCATCTATCATCTGTCCTCCATAATCCCCTTGGCGAGTCAGCAGCCTTTAAAGGAGCACACCTGAACGCTGTCTGCCTCCCTCTGACTCAGCATCTCGTCCTCTTACCTTAACGAGTCCGCACCCAACCTGTCTAGCTGAGCATCATTTTCTTTCCTGTTTTTTTTTTCTTCACGCCAGTTAAAGGGAAGATAAAGGGTTACGAATAGAAAGGAGGTAGTTAAATGGCCGCCTTGTCCGTTCATATAAGGGTGTCTCCGAGAAAGTGATCGGTTTTATTATCTCACCACCACCACTACTTCCTTATTTTCTCGTATTGGCAACTGAGGGAAGCTTGGTAAGGTGGTCTTTGATAAATTTTTATTTTTTTATTTATTTTTTTTTTCTATATTCCTACCTGTTCTTTGTATTCACAACTCGGGAAATTTTTTGTATCGCTAGCTTTTTTTTTTTTTCTTTTAGTCATATTTTCCCAGAAGCAAGTTTGAGATGTGCTCGTTTTTATCATCCCTTCTATTTCTTATTTGTATATCTTGCTCTTATGTATTTTTTTTTCTTTTTCTTTTCGCATTTTCACAGAAGCGAGTTTAAGAAGTGCTCGTGTTTTTTTTTTTTTCTATTTCCGGTTTTCTTAACCTTAGGAGCCCTTCATCTTTTCCTGCTATCAATTATTCATGCTTTCACTCAAGACTCGTGAAAAGTGTTCGCTTAAATCATCTTTCCATCTTTTGCATTAGCAATGTTGTGAAACTAAATCCCTTTCCTTTATTTCTCCTAACTCCAGCCTAACACATATATAAGCTCTAAAACCTGGAACTGATATCCTTTCCTCCCTACCGAACGTTAAAAGAAAAAAAAAAGCTACGATTTATCTCAGACACGTGGAAAAATTTGTTGGCTAGGTCGCTTGCAAAAGGTGTTGAGGGAGGGAGAGGAGGGGATGGTTATTCCTAATTACTGGACGAGTCACGCAGTACCGGGAGACTGGGAGGGAAGAAAACACCACTGAGGAACAACAAACAAGAAGACTATAATTAACACAGCGCGGAGGGAATAACACAGTGCAACAACAGCAGCAGCAGCAGCAGCAACAACAAAGACTCAAGGGGCGAACACACAGACACACATACACACACACGGACGGACGAGTCGGTTAAGCCTGCATGACGTCAGCGGCGCAAGTGTGTGTGTGTGTGTGTGTGTGTGTGTGTGTGTGTGTGTGTGTGTGTGTGTGTGTGTGTGTGTGTGCTTAGATGTTCGTTAATTGGTGTGTATTTGCTCTTCTCTCATGCTTTCGTCGTTTTAATAATTGAGAGAGAGAGAGAGAGAGAGAGAGAGAGAGAGAGAGAGAGAGAGAGAGAGAGAGAGAGAGAGAGAGAGAGAGAGAGAGAGATGGAAAGGTAAGGCGTGGTGGTGTTTAGTATCACAATACGTACAAAACAAACACACAACGAGAGAGAGAGAGAGAGAGAGAGAGAGAGAGAGAGAGAGAGAGAGAGAGAGAGAGAGAGAGAGAGAGAGAGAGAGAGAGCTGATGTGAACAACTCTTGCTCAGAATTATGCAGTATTTCCTTTCCTTTGATTACCCCTCACTTACTTAAGCTTCCATGTAACACTTTCTAAACGAGGAGCTCTCTTTTATATTACTTGATCTTATTCATTCCACTTGCCTTAGTGCTCACAGAGGCGTCACATCGAGACCTTGGTGGTGGTTAGATTGGATTAGGTTACGTTAGGTTTTGGATACATTAGGTTAGGTATCCAGAACTTGCTGTCTCTTTTCCTGTTCTTCTTCCTCTGATTATTATTGTTACTGGTAGTTTTTTTTTTTTTTCTATCGTTTTACTTACATTTTGTCAAGCTTTTGTTACATCATTGTGGCAGGAATCTCTCTCTCTCTCTCTCTCTCTCTCTCTCTCTCTCTCTCTCTCTCTCTCTCTCTCTCTCTCTCTCTCTCTCTCAACCTCCTCCTCCTCATCTTTCATTGTTTGTTTCTTGACCGTTGTTGTTGCTGTTGTGTGTGTGTGTGTGTGTGTGTGTGTGTGTGTGTGTTATGCAAAAAAGTGACTCCTCCTATTCTTTATTATTCATAAGATATTATTCCTCCGCTTTTTACAAACCCCTTTAGTTTGAGAGAGAGAGAGAGAGAGAGAGAGAGAGAGAGAGAGAGAGAGAGAGAGAGAGAGAGAGAGAGAGCACATCCTCAGACCAGCATGCCACGCTCCACCCGCCGCGTCACTTTATTAATGTCTTTTTCCCACTGTGCTCATGCCGAGTCACGCGGGAATGCAGGGAGATGACTATGTACGGAACTAAATGACTAGAGAAGGAAGAAGTAAGATCTGAAAATCTAAATGAGTAGAGAAGGAAGAAGTAAGATCTGAAAATTGAATAAGTTAGGTTGGGTGTATACGTATAGACATGAAGGACTAAATAATGAGAGAAGGAAGAGAAGAAATTAGAAGGTATTACGTATTAGAATCTTGATAAGAGAAAGAGTTTTGTTTATACGTCTAGACATGAAAGATATAAATTATTAAAGAGGGAAGGAGATTACCAATATTACGTGTCAGACTTGTAAAGAGGTTTAGGTGTGTAGATATGAAAGACCAAAATTATTAAAGACAGAAGGGGAAGGGATTAGATGGGCTTATGCACGTAACATAATAGTGAATAGGATCTTAGGAGAAAGGCTCGGGTGTATACATGGCAGACTGAAATTATTAAAGAAAGAAGGGAAAGAGATTATCGTGATATTGCGCACCAAGATCTTATCATACACCTTAGTCCCTGTTGGTGATTAGCGTGAAAAGAGAGAGAGGGTTAGCGAAGGTGCAGAGTGCAGAGGGGGACGGGAAGGTGAGAACATGATAAGGGTAGTATTAACCTCGCGGGTTATCACACTATTGTCCCCGTGTGATAAAGGTGACGGTTAAAGAAGGGAGAGGCTCTGTAGGGAAGGGAAGAGAGAGGGAAGAGGGTGTGGTAGGAGAGAGAAAGGGTAAGGAAGGGAAGGTTAGCCATTTATTACCAATGAAATCTTTAGTTTATGGTAAAGGAATGGAATACTTTTTTTTTTTTTTTTTTAGTACAGGTGAGGGAACACTAAGAGATTTGGTGATTCAGAAGAGTAACATTGGTGTGTGTGTGTGTGTGTGTGTGTGTGTGTGTGTGTGTGTGTGTGTGTGTGTGTGTGTGTGTGTGTGTGTGGAGAGACTGGAGTAGTCCTCCCTTTTTTTTTTTTTTTTTTTTTTGGTCTTGCTAGTTTACGCTTGGGTTCTCTCTCTCTCTCTCTCTCTCTCTCTCTCTCTCTCTCTCTCTCTCTCTCTCTCTCTCTCTCTCTCTCTCTCTCTCTCTCTCTCTCTCTCTCTCTCGTATGTGTTTGTTTACCATTCCTTTATTCGCAGTGTGGTATATTTATCTCAACTCTCTCCCTCTCCCTACTCTGCCTCTTTCTAGACTTCTCTTCTCCCTTTCTCCTTTCCTTCCCTCCTTTCTCCCTTCTATTTCAACACACCTTTGCCTCACCTCACTAACACCCTCTTCCTCCTCCTCCTCCTCCCTTCCTTCCCTCTATTTCAATACCTCTTACTCCTTTCCTTCTCGCACCTCTCCATACCTGCCTGCCTGCCTCTTGCCTGCCTCTTGCCTGCCTCTTCGTCTTACTACGAGTTGCATATTCCACTTCCCTTCTTCCTCTCGAGAAACACACCTTCCTTCTATTTATTTCAACACCTCTGCATTTTCTTCTCGTACCTCTCCTCCTTACCTCTTCAATACTTTCCTGTCCCTCCTTCCTTCCTCTAGCTGGCACCACCCTCATCTCTCACCCTCTCTTGGCACATCCCCGCCGCACTTCCTCTCCACCTTGGCAACGTGGGCACCATTCAGTGTCTTAGTAACTCTTCCCTCGTTCACCCTTGGCACCTCCCTCGCCTTCCTCTCTCCCTCCTAGACATTTCACAGTTTTTTTTTCTTCCTGTTTTTTTTTAAAGCTCCCCCTTGGCTGGGATCCCCTGTCATTTGTGTGCTGACCCAATGCGTGTGTCTTCCTGTTCGTGCCCCGCTTGGCTCGCCTCCCAGACTCATGACTGCTTGTTCCCTCACGTCGATTGCTTATTTCTGGCTTGTCTTTTTGGTCGTGTGTCAGCTTTCATTACAAGGTCCACGTGAGAGAGAGAGAGAGAGAGAGAGAGAGAGAGAGAGAGAGAGAGAGAGAGAGAGAGAGAGATGTGGGGGAGGGAAAGTTATTAAGTACTCGCTCGTAAGACGGGTGAGGAGGTAGTAAATTTTATGTGCAAGTAAACGAGAGAGAGAGAGAGAGAGAGAGAGAGAGAGAGAGAGAGAGAGAGAGAGAGAGAGAGAGAGAGAGAGAGAGAGAGAGAGAGAGAATTTCCCGCCCCATTTGTACTCATCCCTCAATAATCGTTTTCTCAAGACCCTTAAACTAGTGACAAGAGAACAAGTAATTCTTTCAGTCAGCGAATGAATGCATGAATAACACCTTGCCACGTGTACTTAGGAATACATGTGAAGAGAAACCGAGATACCTGTTGGTCTGCTATACAATATACCTGCTGCTCTACTTACTACTGATAATAGACTACGCGTGGGAGAACCGGATAGGAAAAACGACTTGAGAGAGAGAGAGAGAGAGAGAATGGGGGAAGGATGAATATTAGATGAAGGGAAAGGGACAGGATAGGGAAGAAGTTTTTATATGGAGAGAAGATGGGAGGAAAGTAACACGTAGTAGACCCGAGAGAGAGAGAGAGAGAGAGAGAGAGAGAGAGAGAGAGAGAGAGAGAGAGAGAGAGAGATGGGGATTAGCCAGCTACTATCTTGGTGCCGTTACACACTGTAACCCAAATATACCACAGACAGTTCGCATGTAGACAACACGAGTCAGGAAGGTAAATACCATCCAGCCAGCCAACCATCAGTATATTTTCACCTACAGCATCACAAAGCACGAATACACACGCATCTCCTAACCCTGTGCCTTCCGTAGCTTCTCATATTTAATAAAGCGATATGGTACAAGCTTAGAAGTGGCATGAGGGATGTAGCAAGGGTGGTATACGTACTCTAGATCCTTGGAATCAGGGTAAAGGCTAGAAGTAATGGGTTTAGGGTCAATAAAATTTGAGTTTAAGAGAGATAAGGTGACATTGGAATAAAGTCAATAATCAAGTTTTTAGTTGTGAGTCACTGGGGAGCTTTAAAAGATTAGATAAATTAATGGATTGGCATGATAGGTGGATATAAATAAGTTATGTAGGGGTTGCCACGTGTATGCCTGATGGCTTCTTGCAACTTATCGTTTAGATTGTGATTTCAAGACGCCTATAACGGCAGAAGTAATGGAATAGTTTATACCTCTTCGCACTACGTCATTGTTCTCTTTCTTCATTTCATTTCTTCTCATCATTTTCTCATCTCGTCTTCCTTTCATAGTACCAACTTCCCCCGACTTTCTCTTCATGGCTCTCTCTTCCTTTGATTTCCTCTCCCATGCCGTTTTATTACTCTGTGTTATCACCTCGGCTCCCTCAACTGAAATAACAATCACTATCATTAGAATTCCAACGATTACCTCTCCTTAGCGAGCAACAGAAGGAAGTACAGGAAGTTGGCAGTTTCTCATCCTCACCTTTCTTTTCCTCGGATCTTTATCTCTACCTCTACTCTTGTGGTCAGTCTGCCCTCCACCCCTCCTGCTTTTTGCTAGATTAGACTCGAACATAATTTATAAAGGAAGGAAGGGGAAAGGAGGGATAAAGGTTGCCCCTCGCTACATAAGGGAAGGTTTAGGTATGAGAGAGAGAGAGAGAGAGAGAGAGAGAGAGAGAGAGAGAGAGAGAGAGAGAGAGTTTTTATGTAAGCCTTGTATAGAAATATAAAAAGAACAGAGAGAAAAGGAGAAAAGAGAGTTTATTATATTAGTCTCCTAAAGTAACGCAAAAGAACAGAAAAAAAAGGACAGTCTTAAGTTCTAAACTATTAAACACAGCCTTAATAATATAATGAGGGAGAGACATGAAGACTTGCCATTAACCTTATTACTTCACAACCTTTAAAAAATAACCAAAGAACACGAATGAGTACAAGGGAGTAATGGACGAAGGGAGAACTTGACTCGGTCTATTCACTGTAAGGAAGCGAAGGGAAGGAAAGGGAAGGGATGGCATGACACAACGTAACCCTGTCTTGTCTCCACGTGACAGACGGCCAATCATGGAGAGAATAGCGGGGCGGGGGTCGCAAGGTTGACAACTATCATTGGCTCAGATTGTCATGAGACTCATCACTGGCTGCGGAGAAGAAAACGGAGAAACGTATGAGAGAGAGAGAGAGAGAGAGAGAGAGAGAGAGAGAGAGAGAGAGAGAGAGAGAGAGAGATTAATGGACACGAAGTATTCATGAGTAGAAATAGAGGCCCGAGCCGTGACGCCCGCCTGCCCTCACGCACACTCAGGCCACAACACGCATCTGTGTAGTAAGGCGCCAGCACTACCTCTGTGACTAGGACCATATTCTGAAACACGTCTGCGCCGCATCCCGACTATTTTTCGAAAGGCTCTAGATGAAGTGAGACGTGTTTTTTAAGGGTTCTAGTGGCAGATTAACAAAATTTATGCGTTATATATCGGGAGAAACATTCTTGAAAACCAGGCTATTCATCTCTGTGGCCTTTGGAAATTGTCGTGGTGAGAGGGCAAAGTCTTAGTTGCGTCTCCCCTCACTCCCCTCCCTCCCTACCTTCACTGGCTTCCTCTCTCAGCAATTCCGTAGCATTTTCATTCTCATTTCCTTCACGCTTTTGTATATGTGCGCTCTCTCTCTCTCTCTCTCTCTCTCTCTCTCTCTCTCTCTCTCTCTCTCTCTCTCTCTCTCTCTCTCTCTCTCTCTCTCTCTCATCACCATTCCATCTCTTTTTTTCTTAACCCAGTGTATTTTTTTCTTACTGTCTCCCATCATCGTTCACTCTTCATTTCATTTCTTCCCATCATTTTCTTACCTCGTCTCCCTTTTATCTTCCCTTCCTTTCCTATCACCTCTTCTCTTTGTTGCCTACCACATCTAATCCTCTCCCTTACTTTTTTCCACCAATTCTTCATTTCTCATGTACTTTTCCTCTCTTTCTTAACTTTTCTTTTTACCCTTTCGTTTCTTTTCTGCATATATACATTTCCTATTCCTTTCTTATTCCAATCCTTCCCTCCTACACATTTTCGCACGTCCCAAGCCTCATAAAGGTAGACTCACTCATCTGTATTCCGAGCCCTTCCTCCCTCTCTCTCTCCTCTCTCTCTCTCTCTCTCTCTCTCTCTCTCTCATCTCCTCTCTCTCTCTCTCTCTCTCTCTCTCTCTCTCTCTCTCCTCTCTCTCTCTCTCTCTCTCTCTCTCCACTCCTTCGACCCCTCATCCTTGGAAAGTGACTAGAATTGCTCATAAAGTTACATCGCGGTGGGCTTCAACCTGCATCGTAGTGGGAGTCTTTTGAAGTTTTCAAAGGTCTCATCATGATTCTAGTGATATTTAACAAGGATTATGCATCAGTAATGGGTGAAGCACATGTGAGAAACTTGTCATATGTTTGGCCTGTAAAAATAATATGAATACGTGTGCTAACTGCTTCAGAAATGCGGGGTGTGGCGTAGCTACCGACGAGGGTGGCCAGATATCCATCCCTTTTTAGGCAGGACAGACAGTCCAGCTTACAGTATTCGCTCCTCCTTGTGCCCCACCTCAAGCCACACATTGACACTGCTCATCTTGGGGACTGACAACAGTATTACATAACCTTGGGAACCGAAGGATGCACTAACCGCCAGCGTGTTTTTTATTGTATGTAGTGGGCCGTTGTCAGCACCACCACAGAGCCTGAGTGTACTTCTACTACGCGTCAAGTAACAGTTGTCAACACCACCAGCGCTTCCCCGTGGTCTGTCTACCCAAGGCCGCTGTTGTGTGCCTTACTTTTTTTTTTTATATTTAATATAAAAGTCACTCAAGTCATTTATTATTAATCCAGCCAGTCGATTTCACTTTGTCGTGCTTCTGGTTTTGACATTTATTATCAGCACACACTGTTGGACAATTATCACTAATCCACCTAGATTAATAGGCACTGTACAACCACTAGGTCACACTGCCGTCACCAAACACAGCCTTTCAACCTCAATTTGTTGTGGTTCTGGTTTTGACACATCTGTTATAAGCACCCCATTGTTCATCGTAATAGGACTTGCGGTACTGGTTCTTGTAAGCCACACAGAACGAGACTGAGGGGTGGGCACTTCAGCACACAAACACTCGTCTTATATAACAGTAAACACATGTAATAAAGATAAATGTAGACACTTTACTCATAACTATTCGCTTCATAAACAGTGTATGCGTGTAAAGAGATAAATACACTCGCAGATAAATAGTTTAGTAGTAAATGGCGACACACACACACACACACACACACACACACACACACACACACACACACACACACACACACACACACACACACACACACGCCGGACGGAAATTAACGGATTAGTCGACAGTAAAAAACATAAGGGGAACAGCAAGAAACCATCAGACCTATATAAAACATACCCACTTATCTCCACCTATCATCCTCACCCACAACACACACACTGAAAGGAGACATGACAAGTCTACACCATGACCTACGCTGCAGCTTCTGTCTAGGCTTAGATCACGTGGGATCGAAGCTTAAGCCTCGCCCATGTGAAATAAAACCCCAAGTTACATAAGCAAGGCCTGGAGAGAATCTACACCTCTTTATATGGTGTTTAATCCTAAGTTGTATCTTCCTATAAGGGATTGAGTGTTAGGGATTGCAAGGTCACTTATCCTTCCCATCCTCTCTTATCCACGTGGCGAGGGGAGAAGGTTGCTATGCACCTCCCCTCGCCTCCCTAAACTGCCTCCTTCCTCCTCCCCACCTCCTCGTCCCGTATTTTTACTCCCCCTCCTCTCGTTTTTCATTCTTTCTTCCTTCTTTCCTTCATTATCCTCCCACCCCTCACTGTAAGTCTCTCTCTCTCTCTCTCTCTCTGTGTGTGTGTGTGTGTGTGTGCGCAGTTCCATGGCCTTTATCAACGAGTTATATCATTCGTTTTCTGTGTCTATCAATATCATCGCTATCACCGTAGCCGTTATCATCATCAGCATCAGCATCATTTTTTTTTTCTTTTCTTTTTACGAGTTATGTTTTGTTTCCTACATTCATTATCATGCTCATCGCCACCACCACCACCATCACCACCACCACCACCTTCCCTCTATCTGAGTTTCCCTCTGCGTGTGTAATCAGGAGCACTTAGTTAGAGTATCTTATCCGCCACTCTGATACGCCATGCAGTGCTGCCCTTCTTATCGCCTTATAGAGTTCAGCCAACGCCCCACCACCCCCTCATCATCCTCCTCCTCCTAGCATTCCATTTGCTTCATCGTATTTGTGTCTTACTGATGGTTGGCTGATGTATGAGAGAGAGAGAGAGAGAGAGAGAGAGAGAGAGAGAGAGAGAGAGAGAGAGAGAGAGAGAGAGAGTTCGGGACACAGAGCACCGTCTATTCTTCCGTGTTCTTTTTCGTGTACGTGAACTCGACTGGTCCTCACTTTTCTTCCGGGTCTCATTACACACACACACACACACACACACACACACACACACACACACACACACACACACACACACACACACACATACACACTTCTTCCACTCCACCCCTCCTCTCTTCTCTTTTTCCTTAGCATCGTGATTGCTCCTCCCTCTCCTTTTCTTACTTGTACCACGCATGTTCTCTTCTTCCGTGACTCCTCCTCCTCCTCCTCCTTTTTTACTTGTCATGTATCCTGCGCCCTTTCGTATCCCTCTTTTCAAGGACATGGTGGGAAGGAAGCTTATTTTATGTAAGAATACAAACAAAATGCTAAAGGAAATATTTTATCAAGGGGAGATATATGGAGCTATTCTGTTTCTCGTTTATAATTTCCTTATCTTTTCCTTTCGTTCTTCGTTTCGCTTTCGTCCTTTCGTCATATTGTTATCTGCTTCATTCCTTTTATCCTTCTGTTCTTGATGTCTTTTATCGTTTTGCAATCTCCTTTTCTGCTTCCTTCATTCCTTCCTCTCCTTTACCACCATCTTAACATTTTTTTTTTCATTACGTCTTCGTCTACCTTTCCTCCTCCCTCTACAAGTTTCTTCCCTTCTCTTCCTCATCAAACTTCTTTCTCTTTTCTTCCCTTTTCGAATCCCTTTTTACTCCTCTTTTACTTTCATCTTTCCTTTCCTTTCCTTTTTTGTAACCTGTCATGTTCTTATTTTTCTTTCCTTCTCTCGCTATATAATATATAGCAAGAGGAGGAAAGAAAAGTATCCTACTTTATCCTACTCCAAATTTACTCCTTATTTATTTTTTCCTCCTTCGTGGTTGCCATGTTTTGTTTCCTTTTCTTTCTTCCGCTCTATATCGCTTTTTCTTTCCTACCCCGTTTTTATCCCTTATTTCTTTTCCCCTCCGTTGCTGTCATGTTTTGCTTTCTTTTCTTTCCTCTCCCTCTATATCACCACCTTACCTTGTTATGTCTTTTACCCCTTATGTCTTTCCCCCCCTCCTTCGTGGCTCTTCTCTTCCCCTCCTTCCGCCCTTCTCCTTCAACTGGCCCCACCAGAGATCGCCTTCTGACCTACATAATACATAATATCCTCTGTTGTCCGTCGCGTGGAGAGCTCTCGAGGTCAGGCCATATGTACGTGTTCGGCTGTCGAGGGAGAAGACTTGTGTTACTTGGCTGGGGGAATTAAAACGTAACCTCGATAGAATACATAAAGCGCTGATCATGTGTGTGTGTGTGTGTGTGTGTGTGTGTGTGTGTGTGTGTGTGTGTAGTATTTTTTCTCCTACGCCTTCCCTTGTGCTCGTTCATGCGATGGCTGATTCATACATCGCGATACACATTGTTGCAGCATACATACTCACACCCAGCTTAGATGCAAACAACACGTACTTCATGCCCTACTGTGTGTAGAAGCTCTCATACTCCTTATGTTCATTCATGTGATGACTGACCCATATCTCGAAATATACATTTGTAACATATATACATATGCACCCTTTATGGATACAAACAACTTTACAAGTATATACCGTACCTGAGTCACAACAGAAAAACTCGTGAATGTCATCCAGATAAAGAGCTCGCTCCCTCTTCGGTAACATTTCGATCCCACTAAAATTGCGCGAGGGATCTAGTGTGCGATCACTCATGCTGGGTGGCGTGGAGGGAGGGAGAGATGGAGGGAGTGGCCAGGACTGAAAGGAGCACGGTAGCTACAGCAACAGTCATCATGTATTGGGAGATGAGTCTGCTCTGTGATCATCTCACATCTTGTTCTAATCCCCTCTTCGCCTCGGCATCGGTGGTGCTGCTTTCGCCGCCCTCCCAAGTCATGGTGGCGGGGGGCAGAGGAGGGATGGTCGGGAAGGGGGCGGTGGTGGCTTTGGAAAACTGTCGGTGATGTAACATGCGGCGAGGAGGCAAGGACGTGCAGCATGGCGAAGGAGAAAGCTTTACCAAAGTTCCGGGAGGATTAGCAAATCTGGCAGCAATGATGGCGATGACTAGGACAGGAAATTCTTGAAGGGCTGGGAGGCGATGGGTCGTGCTAGGGAAGGTTGTGGCGGGAGATAACTCCAGCGGGATAGTCGCTCGTTAACAAAGAGCAGAGAGAGATGTTGAGTGTTTATAAGAGATGAGAGTCTGTGGAGTGCGGGGAGGCTGGGAGCTCCCTGTGAGGCTTTGAAGAAGGCCTGTGAGATCAGTGTGTGTGTGTGTGTGTGTGTGTGTGTGTGAGTAAATGTTTGCCGGAGCTATACTCGTATAGTTAGTGGTGTTTGAGGGGCACTGAGGCGTGCAGAGGTCAAGGGGTGCTTGGTGGCGTGTGTGAGAGGGACGACTGCTGCTGCTGCTGCTGTTGCTGCTGGGTAGGGTATACCAGGGCTGGGCAGGCGGGAGTGGGAGAGGAGGGAGCCGACGAGCTGCACCCAAATATACCTCTGACACCAGCCGCATGACGTCACCTCCTCACCTGGCCAGCCGACGGCCCACTGACTCGACGTGCGACGGCGCCTCTTGTTTCTTTCTCCTCCTCTGCCTTCCCACCTTGCACGCCATGATGATGTTTTAGATTACGCAATTCATTTTTCTCACTGTTCTCGTGGCACGACGTGCCCCTGTCTGTTGGTTGGCGAGTGCCGCGAGGCCTGAGGTGGCGGTGTGTCTGTGTGTGTGTGTGTGTGTGTGTGTGTGTGTGTGTGTGTGTGTGTGTGTGTGTGTGTGTGTGTGTGTGGTAGGGGGAGGGGGGTAACGCGGGGCATCGAATGTGCGTGTGGAGTGTGAGTTCATTGATGGTGTTTTGTGGTGTTCACTGCCTGGCTGAGTGTGGAGTGGCGGAGTGATTCGCTTCACTGACCTGCGGGAAGTGACCTCATTGCCATTGTCTTGACTTGCCCTTACTTGACTTGTTCATATATATATATATATATATATATATATATATATATATATATATATATATATATATATATATATATATATATATATATATATATGTGTGTGTGTGTGTGTGTGTGTGTGTGTGTGTGTGTGTGTGTGTGTGTGTGTGTGTGTGTGTGTGTGTGTGTGTGTGTGTGTCAGCGGGGAAGATTGGTCTTGGGTTTAGAATAAACACGGAAACAAAATGCAGCGACATTACCATCCTTCTCGCCCACTGGCGGATAAATGGTTCGTTCTCCTGCCCTCATTATATTTATACATAGGTCAGCTAATGTTGCAACAGTGTAAAGACCCGGGATGTTCTTTGAAAACTGGAACGTGATGTTGGTCGGGATGCGCCGTGTGGCCCCTCCTCCTCTCCCTGAGGCCTGGCACGGTGGGGGGGCCTGGCGCTGCCTCGCTTCTCTGGCCACGACCGCTGTCCCGGAGATTAAACCCGAGTAGTGCCCCCTCGGCCCTGTGGAAAACGAATGAAGGTGATATCAAGCGTTGCCGGAGACTTGGAGACGCACGAACCAACAAGACACACTTGGCAACTGTTGCGCGCGAGGAGAGAGAGAGAGAGAGGGAGCGAAAACGAGAGAGAGCCGCCTGCCAGCCAAACCCGTATTTCCCGCCGAACAGTTGAGCGTCGCCATGCGCTGTGGTGGGAGGGTGGAGGCGGCAGGCGGACAAACATGTGCGCCAGCGGTTAAAGGGAGGGGAGTTCACAGATTATTGCGCGCTTAACGGAACCGGAGGGATGTGAACCGTGTGCTATACTGCCTTGTCTGCCTCGGAACTATTTACACGAGCCTTTATTATACTTTTGGTGTCAGTGTTGTGGTGGTGCATCATGGGTGAAATACCGCTCAGCCCCAAGAAAAACATGAAGGTAAGAGGGATGGTAACACTGTCTCTTTTTTATAGTGCTGTTTGGGGCACTTGTTTTGGATGTGTTTTTATCTGTGTTTTGGCCGCGTCAGGATGAGTTGACCATAAGAGACAGTATAGGCGCTGTGAAGTGTTTGTCATGTTAGGTGTGTGTGTGTGTGTGTGTGTGTGTGTGTGGTGACGTGTTAGTAGATGGTAGGTTTCCGGGGGGTACTGTCTCTCTCTTATCAGCAGGAAAGTGACAGCTCCAGTACACTAGTAATCAAGCTGATGACACAACTAAGCACGTAGAGTAGGAATGCCATCGATCCCCGCTGGCCTTCTCACCACACACACTCCAGGGTTACCACCACCTCTCATCACTCACCACCACCACCCGTAGCAGTGCCACATATGACATCACCACCACCTCTGTCTGAACTCCTCTCCTGTTCCTCTTACTCCTCTTGCCACAACCTTTCCTTGACACACTTACTCCTCCATTGAAAGTGTATGTTGAGATCAGGTATACTCGTGTGTATGTATGTGTGTGTATATCATTTGTTGGCAGAGAAAGTGTAGCAATGGATAGGTGTTGGTGGCATGCGGGACAGATGTTCAGAGCACCTGTCCTACATCCCCAGGTGTGTAGGTACATTCCACGTTGCACATATGTAGAAAAGACACGCAGATCATTAAACAGTGGGCGGGCTTTCATGTCACTCCCGTATCTGGGTTGTTATCCATTTATTCACCATATGGAGCTCCCAAGTCGATGTGTGGCGGGTTATACGTTATACATCACGGGGGCTGTCATCTGGGTAATGCTGGTTGTGGTGTTGGTTATTATGAAGTAAAGACATGCAGGTCGTTAAATCCGTTTATTCAAGAGTGAATACGTTATGCATCAGAGAAGCTGTCATGCCGGTGGTGGTGATGCAAATCGTTAAACAGTATAGATTTCCATGTCACTCCCGTATCTGGTCCACTATCTGTTTATTCACGAGTTCATGTGTTAAGCATCTCAGTCATCCTGCTGGTAATGGTGGTGGTATCAGTAGTTGTGGTGGTGAGGGGTGTGGCAGGGCCGGAGGAGGAGGATGCTGGCTCCGAGATGCTTCCTCCTCTTGATCAATACGATGTCCGGGCCAGCCATGACGCGCCAGCCTCCACGCCCCTCCGCCGTCTGCCTGCTGCTGCTGCTGCTGCGGAGGGTCTGTAAAGACGATGAGGTGCAGTTCACTGGCTAACGGCCATCAGTGAAAAGCATTTAGTAATTGTAGCTACTATTTTAGGTTTTACATTGTAGCAGAAGTGGCAACAGTAACAGTAGTAGCAATTGTTGTTTTAGCACGTATTGTAGAAGTAGGTAGTAATAGAAGTAATATGGAAGAATTCCAGCAGTAGGAGTAATAAACGTATAAGTAGTAGTAGTAGTAGTCGTAGTAGTAGTGGTAGTATGGTAGAATTGTAACAGGATTGGTAGTTGTTGTAGTAGTTGTAGTAATGGTAGTGGTAGTAGTAGTAGTAGTAGTAGTAGTAGTAGTAGTAGTAGTAGCGGCAGCACTAGTACCAACAGTAGCAGCAGTAGTTATGAGTATGAAATTTGAAATATTTAGAAAAAATGCGCAATTCCCACACTTTTCTCACGATCACTGAGGCTGGAAAGTTGCCTTCTGGTCTGGGAATCATTGAGGCGCATTCCAGCACACTCACTCACTGCGACTCAATAGGTCAGCCTTCCTCGGGGCGGTAAAATATTCACGTCCGCAGGAATGTCACGAGCGAAATGTGGGACAGTGGGACTTTGAGAATCTATAGTGAATCGTTATTGAGGAGTTAGGAAGAATCTGTATATACGTGTGTGTGTGTGTGTGTGTGTGTGTGTGTGTGTGTGTGTGTGTGTGTGTGTGTGTGTGTGTGTGCATGAGGGAGATCAATAGAGCATGATGCAACGCAGTCTAGACATCTTATCAGAGAAAAACTAAAGGAGAACATTGCTTGACACAGCAGAGAACAGAGAGAGAGAGAGAGAGAGAGAGAGAGAGAGAGAGAGAGAGAGAGAGAGAGAGAGAGAGAGAGAGAATATTAATTTTGCACAACCTTTGCTTTCGTCTTAGTAATAACAATATTGCAGAAACTCACCTCAGTATTGCATTATATTTGCATTACGAAACACTTTCCATTCCAATTCAGGTCTCCCTATAACCCAGCAATGTACATGAACACCACATTTCCCACTTAACCTCCCCTCCTGGAAATAGAACACCTATCAAAACCCAACGTACAAGATTCATTAGAACACTTATCATAACCTACGAGAATAATTATCTAGACTTACAAAGATGAATTAAAATGCTTGCCTAAACCTACAAGATAATTATTAGAACATTTTTCTAAATCCAAATTACAAGATGGAATGACCTCGCTTTCCACTCACATTACTCTCCAATTACCACAAGCAATTGGGAAATTATGCATTTTACTTGATAATCAGACGTACAAAAAAAATCAGTAAAAAAAAAAAAAAGCATCATCGTCACTGGCGAGATGACGGAGAAATCAGACTGTAACACAATGAGTCTTTTCAGGTATTAGTTTACAAGGTCTTTTTTTTTTCTTTTTTGTCACGTGGCCAGGTGTGTGTGTGTGTGTGTGTGTGTGTGTGTGTGTGTGTGTGTGTGTGTGTGTGTGTGTGTGTGTTAAGGGAGGAGAGGGAACAGAGACCTTCATCTCACATCAGCGGCAGATTGCATTATCAGGCAGCACATGTTATTATCAACCTTCCTCCCTCTCCCTTCCACGCCTAACACTCGTGCGCGGCTGATAGCACAGTCGAGAGAGAGAGAGAGAGAGAGAGAGAGAGAGAGAGAGAGAGAGAGAGAGAGAGAGAGAGAGAGAGAGAGAGAGACTGGTTCAATGATAGATTTTAGACCGGCAACAAGTCAGCGTCGTTAAGAGAGAGAGAGAGAGAGAGAGAGAGAGAGAGATGCCGTGTAAAATGTCACGTTGACCTTCTAGTAACCGCATTACTTAAGTTATCCAGTGGCAGCCTCGTGCAGTGACCTCTTATGATGATAGTACGTCAAGAATGCCGCCAGATGTCTTTGCTGCTGTTGCTATTGTCGTCGGCTGCTTCCTCCTCCTCCTCCTCCTCCTCCTCCTCCTCCTCCTCCTCCTCCTCCTCCTCCTCCTCCTCCTCCTCCTCCTCCCGGTCCTCGTCATTATCATTGCCATTCCCTACCACCTCCTCCTCATCCTGTTTCGTCTCTTAGAATTTGGATGATGACTGAGATGAATCACAAGGCGGAAGTTGTTTGTCGATTACGTTCAATAAAATTGGAGAAAAAAGAGAGTATTACTCCTACTCCTTACCTCATGTTCTTTTGTTGTTCCGCAGCACACGAGCTCTCAGAACTTCAAAATCTGAAGATAAAGAAAGTTGCAACATTATCACAGTATTGTCTCCACGTGCCTCTTGTTGTTGCGCAGTACAAGAGCTCTCGGAACCGCAAAGTGCGCTGCTCCAGGCTGCAGGAAAACCGCGGAATTTGTTGAAGCGGAAGAAGAAAAGACTGACTGTACTCGTGACGTGTCAAGAGGAAAGGGAATGTAAACTTCGTAGTATCAGCGTCCTCCCGCGGGTAATTGCCGAGCTTGTTTGGCCTTGAGTAGTAAATGAAAAAGAAAAGAAAAAAAATATTGCTCACGTGCAATTTTCAAATTACGTTCAGCCGAAGGTAGACGTGAACCACGCTGCTGCTGCTGTTGCTTCCGGGAAATATTCGGGGAAGAAAGTATGTGAGTCGTTAGCCGGAAGCAGAAAACGGTCTTACCTGAGTGGCTCATTGCTGGGAAAACACTTCAATATCACTTCAATATTAGTCTACGTACTGGCAACTTCCGAATTTCATCAAGTCACCCATTTATTTGTGGTGATAGATAACTGTGATGATTTAGAGGTTCTTGATCACGAAAAGTATTTTCCCTAACTTAATCAAATCTAATAACATAAGTTATTTACTTCATGATAATCAGTCATGTAACACGTTGACGTTTGGGGTGCAGTAGAACAACCCGTGAATAAGCGTAAAACCCTACTTCACCAGCACAGCAGTAAAAATATCAACACTCATGTTGATAGCCCACTGTGCTGGCGAACTTACGAAAACCATTTCGCTGCTAAACTTTTCTTTAATAATGTTCCAGCCTAAAACAGGTAATGTTAACGTAGTTTTATTTATCTGATTAGTTTACTTTATTTATTTATTTTTTTTTTTTATTTATTTATTTTATTTTATTCTATTTATTTTCTTATTTTTTTTATTTTTTTTTTTTTTTTTTTTTTGTGTGTGTGAGGGGGAGGGATGGAGGGCATGCAAACAGTTTTACACTGAACTAGGACGGGCATTAGCAGTAAAGGAGTGAAAAGAAGCAAACACCCACAAACTCATTGCTTATCACGCCTCGTCATGGCTTCCGCCGCTACTTAATGCAAGCAAGGCAATTCGAATTTTTTTCCTTTCCTCTTTCCTTTATCACTTCCCTCTGCAAAGCAAGTCAATTCGATTTTTCTTCCTTTCCTCTTACGTTTATTCCCTCCCCTTCCGCTAAGACCTCGGAATCGGCCCTGTACGTGTGCAGGACGCGAAAATGTGTATGCGTGTCACATACTCTGCTGATGCCTTGGGAACAGCCAGCCTCACATTCCTCTGTTGTGCGGCCTCATCCACCACACGTGCTCACTCATGCTTGCTGCAGGCCGGAGCTTTACTTACTTTCTCTCTTTTTTTTTTCATATTTTCTTTCATCGTGCTATTTTTTTTTTTCTTTCATATTCATATTCCTTTTTATTTTTATTCTTCTTTCCTTTTTATTCATGTCTTCTGTGTGTGTGTGTGTGTGTGTGTGTGTGTTGAGAGAGAGAGAGAGAAAGAGAGAGAGAGAGAGAGAGAATGAATCAGTCATCGTCATCTATTCAAGTAATAAGAAATGCGGCCGTTGAACCCTTTAATCATATGCTAAGTACGTACCTCGGCAGTATTGGTGATGGTGATGGTGGTAGTGGTGGTCGGGGAGGTTTTGGTGGACTGCCGCAGGAATGGACGGCATGTGAAAGCTCACGGGCTGTTGCTCCATACCGCCTGAGTAGCATGTGACCGCTTGTGGCCGCTGTATGTAAGAACTGGCACAGAGGGGAGGAGACAAGACTGGGTTTGGGGTATCAGGCTGTGTATGCATAAATGATTATGAAGTGAAATCCTTTCTTGACTCCCTACACTTCTCAATCATATGTTGTAGTG
The DNA here is from genome assembly GCF_035594125.1 of Scylla paramamosain. Lineage (NCBI taxonomy): Eukaryota > Metazoa > Arthropoda > Malacostraca > Decapoda > Portunidae > Scylla > Scylla paramamosain. The sequence goes on along the minus strand of NC_087157.1, from coordinate 13,652,321 downwards.
TAAGTTTAGATTTAAATTTTGAAAGATTTTACTGATAACAAAAGGGCTGATTGCCAACTTATTAGTGACTTAAAGTTTCTTACTTTCTTGACTACTCAAATTAAGTAACAAGAGTCACTGTTATTAGCAGTTTATGTATGTTATTACAAGCTAATCTCCTTACTAGTAAACGGAACTAAGTTCATCGTGATGTTTCATACTTCGAGTAAATTATCAACATAATATTCAGGTTACTTTTACTTTTATTACCTTCACGTAAATCATTAGCTTCTCATTTATCCACTCCCTCCAGCTGACCACACCATCTTAGTGTTGTTTTATCACGACCATTCCAGAACAATTCATGTTCTCTTAATAGTTAAAAGTCTCGCCAGCCACAAAGACATGAGACGTTTAAGTGAGCAGGACGGGAATAGTAATCTCGTCATTGGTCGCTGGCGTGGCGCGTGGCGTGTGGCGTGGTGGGCTGGGAGTGGTGCGGCGCGGCAGTCAGGTAGACATTCCCATGACCCTTAAGTACCCCGGAGCGGGTGGGCATATGTAGAGTTCATAGTTAGCCTAAACATATGGTGATGGTGTTGGTGGTGGTGATGGTTATTCAGGTGTGCCAGGCCAGCCGCCCTCTATATTAGTAGCGCGGTGCAAAGGTGACTGTCGTGGGAGTTGGTTTTGTTCCACGTACACTTACGGTTATGTTGTAAAATATCGGGCGTGTTCAGCGTTCTCTTTTCTTCAGCCTCACCTTTTAAAGTCCCTCGTTGTTGATATTCAAGACTGACTCTGTTTTGTTGACTCAGAGGAATTGGCTATATACGGAAAGACTATTGTGGCCATAACAAGTTCTCCTGCATGTGATTCCCGCAGAACGTGGTGTTATGGTTGCGAATGACGTGGGCAGTGTTTTCTGCTACAGGAATGCCTAAAAGACTGACATGAGTGGCCATGAGCATGACTGGGACGAGACAGCATGTCATTTCTCGAGCCGGTCTGAATGGTGGGCGTGGTCTGCTAGCGTGGATGTTTCGAACAGCTGTCAGCCTCCCACGCCGCCACCACTAGCATGACCACCATTGTACTGTACGTTGCGTCACCCGCCAACACACCAACGGAAATTCATCGTATTATTCTGTCATCTGCGTGGCTGAAGGTTATATAGATTCTTAGAGGGGAAAAATGGATTAAACACTTAATTCGGTGAAAGGTTCTCTCGCCCGTCGCCTAAGAAAGAATTAACCTTTTTTTTTTTCTGCTATAAGCCGTTCGCAGCTTCCCCGTCACCAAGCCTGACTGTGTGCTTAAAGAAAAAAAATATCAGTATTTGCCAAGATCTGCTAGCCTAATATTGTCCTACTGCTTAGCTAATAAGTTTTACTGCTACGCATCAGACCCGTTGTTGTTGCATCCGTATAATAGGCTCCTTTTTTTTATTTCTTTAAAAGTTGAATATCATAAGGCAGCATTTAATCTGAGGACCGAGCCGAGGAGATCGCTAACAAGTAAAGTTTCGCTTGTAATCCCGCGATGGGAGGGCGAGGGGCGAGGGGTGTATTTGCGGCGGTGACGACAACCCGCTCCCTCCCGCCTTCCCTCAGCCCTCCTCACTCCACAGTCTGGGTAAACAACCCACTATTTATTTCTCCCACAGCAGGTAAACTTTACCTACTGATGTACATACCGCAGATGTATGTAATGTTATTAATTACCAAAGTACACCGCGCCCCGTTATGCCGAGTATATTCGGTAACCATGGAATACACTGACGTATAATATATTTTGCAAGGCACGATCTGGCCATTATCCTTAAAACACACGGTGCCAGATGTTAGTGCGATTCATGTGGTAGTTCAGACTTAGCAAGCTGGGATATGGCTCCTGATGGTTATTTTACATAGCCGCCTCTAGTAAAGCGTATGATGGATTTGTAATATGTTACGTCATTGTCCTAAACTGACATTATTATGTTGTGCACACACACACACACACACACACACACACACACACACACACACACACACACACACACACACACACACACACACACACACATTCTCTCTCTCTCTCTCTCTCTCTCTCTCTCTCTCTCTCTCTCTCTCTCTCTCTCTCTCTCTCTCTCTCTCTCTCTCTCTCTCTCTCTCTCTCTTCAAGACAATGTGTGTGTGTGTGTGTGTGTGTGTGTGTGTGTGTGTGTGTGTGTGTGTGTGTGTGCGCGCGCGCGCGCTTTTATCATGAGATAGAGCATTTGTACTAGCATTTCATAATCCTAACTGTATATTTTAGAGTTGCTTTCACGTGTGTGTGTGGTGTGTGTACATTTTATTTTATTTTATTTATTTTATTTTATTTTATTTATTTATTTATTTTTTTTTTTTTTTTTTATTTTTTTTTTTTTTTTTATGTATGGGGATCACAAACAATGTTGAACATTATTATAACATAATAAGATTCTTCCAAAGTTTCTAAACCTGTCACAGCTGTCATGTAAATGAAGCTGCAGAAATCAGTTGTATATTCTCAACCTTTCTTTAGCAGATGTCATTTATTATGGGACAACTAATTCACAATACTTGTTGTTTCAGGTGCTGGTGGGTGAGGCAGCGTGGTCTGGGGAGCGGGTGTCAGAGCTGAGACAGCTGGCACACCAGATTCGGCTGCACCTAGCAGAGGACTCTGCGCAGGACACTCCATTAGTTGCTGAGGTTGAGCGACTTGGGTTCCGAATAACTAACCTGACTGAGGCAATCACTCAGCTCAGTAGTAACTTGACACAGCAGGTGAATGCTGAACAACATCAAAAGAAAGAGAACGCCCTTCAGGAGCTTGAAGCTGGTATAAATGGGGCCCATACGCTGCTGGCATTACCAGAGCCCGAAGTAAATGAAGCAGCAGAGCGGGCCACCCAACTAAAGGACCAGCTAGTGGCACTTGGAGGCACTGGAGGTCCTGTCATTGACAGTGGGCCATCACAAGTAGTGGAAGCCTGGCAAGTAGCTGTTCGTGACACACACTCGAGGTACCAGCAGGTAGTTGCAGGTCTGGGAGGTGATGAAGAACAGCTTGCAGCAGCACTGACTACTTGGAAACAATATGTGGAAAGTGTGGAAGCCAGCATGAGTGCCCCAGCTCCAGCTTCACGTGAAGGGCTTCATGAAGCCTCCCGCTTGTGTCAGGTGCACCGTTCTATTCTCAACACACAAACAAATGTTCTTCTAACTCTTCAAGAACAAGCCCAGCAGGAAAACGCTCCCCCACGCATCAGGGACTTACAGGGTCGCCTCAGAGAGCTGATCTTGCGTCACAAGACTGTCTTGACGACGGTTACTGAACGAGAACAACTACTTCTCCAAACCATCACTACGTGGGAGACCTACAGAGTCAAGATTGCTCAACTGCAAACATGGATATTGGCCTTAGAACAAGAGAAGCAAGGACTTCAGCTCAGGCAAGTTGCAAGAAGACGTCTTGACAAGGTTATCAGTAGATTACAGTCCTTGCAAGAACAGCTGGGCAGAGGAGAGGAACAGGTAGAGGAAATAGAGAAGCTGTGTCAAATACTGGTAGCATCTTGTGACTCAAGCATACACCCCATCCTAAAGGCTGAATTAGCATCTCTGCAGCAGCGTGTGACTAACATGCGTGCAGGTGTGGAGACATGGCTTGGTTACCTCAATAAGAGTTCTTCCCTGTGGCAGCGGTATGAAGATGTGTACACCAAGCTTCATACCATTTTGGCAGAGATCCAGGCAGGGCTGTCTGCCGACATGCCCTCTGATTTCTGCAGTGTTCAGGAGACCATTAAAAAGTATAATGAAACTACTGCTGCTCTAGAAGCCTTGAGTGGGGATCTTTCTTTGCTGAGGACAACCCGTGAGGAAATGGTGGACTCGCTCACACCTGCTGACCTGCGCCTGGTGACACAGAGAATGTGGAGAGTCACACAACTGCAGGCTGAATTGCTGCATCAGTACAGACTTAAAATCAGCACTTTGGAGGATAGGTTAGAATTGTGGGAACTTTATGATACTAGATATCAACAGTTCCTTACTTGGGCCAAAGATATGGAGGGTAAGATTGATGGTGGCTCAGAACAGTACATTGACACACTTATCAGAAAGCTGGAACATGATTACCAGGAAGACATCAATGCTAAGAGTGTAGAAATGCACTGGCTTTTGTCTGAGGGTGAAGAACTTATATCATGCAGCAAGGAGGATCAAGCTGCTGAATTGAAGGAAAAAGTAAAAATTATTGAGACCACCTGGAAACACATTCATGATAAATGCAACAGTAGGAAGCAGAAATTACAAGACATTGTGACAACCATAAACAAAGCAGAAGTCACTCTGGCTGAACTAAAGGAATGGCTCTTCCTGATTGAGAAAAAGCTGTCTAGTCCTGTCATTTTCCAGAATAGCTCTAAGAAAGAAATAGATCGTCTCTTGGAAGCAGAAGAAGAGATTCGTAAGGAGATAGAGAAGCAGAGTGGAACTATTTCTTCTGTTTTGAATCTTTGTGACATGGTTATTCATGATTGCAATGAGTTTGATGCTAATGGAGATACAGACTCACTGCAAGAGGCTCACCACAACCTGGACAGACGCTGGGGAGAAATCTGCACTCGATCAGCAGAAAGGAAGGCATTTATCAAGAAAACTTGGAAGATGTGGCAGGAACTGGTGACAGTTAATAATTCATTTTCTTCATGGCTTACAAATATGGAGTCAAGACTGAGGGACCTAGATGTTGCTTCTTATCATGTACCATACAGCAGCCTTGAAGAAATGGTTGCAACTGTTCACCAGCTACAGCCATTGATTCATAACCAGACACCTCAGTATGAAAGTCTTAACCAGCATTACCGGGTACTTGCCCGACCATATGGAAGGGAAAACAGATTAGACCAAGAAAATGAGATTCGAACAATGGTCAAGACTTCTAATGCTAGATTCCACACCCTTAGTTACCAAATTACTGTAATACTTAGGCGTATAAGCTTTAGTAGAAGGTTGTTTGAAAAGTATGAAGCTTCAAGAGAAAGGCTGATGATCTGGCTGAATGACTTTGACCTCAAGATAACTGAATATGAACAATACCCACATGGAAACCTTGAACATAAGAAGAGGGCACTGTTAGGACTTGTAGCAGAATATGAGAGGCATGAAAATGAACAGAAGGAATTTGAAGATTTGATTACATACCTCTACCAGAGAAGCTGCTACTCAGATTGCACCATCATAGAAGAAAGTCTTACAGAGTATTGGGTTTGTAGAAAACTCATTCGTACACGCCTTCTGGCCCTCCAGAAAGATGTTGAGGATGAAATAACGCAGACCACAACTGTGATGACAAGCCTTTCTGAAGAGAGATTACTACAAGACCAGGAAGATGATTATAGGGTTCCTCTAGTGTCAGATGCTGAACTGCAAAACCTTGAACCAACCCTGAGCCCAGCAGACATGTCTTTCATTGGTGCTGTGGGAGGGCGGTCCATGGTTGTGGAGATGCGTGTGGCACTAGATGAATGTAAAAAGATCATACTGCAGTTAGAAGAAGCCTTGAAGTGTCCAACACCTCAGGGTGCAGAAGTTGACAAGATGTATTACTCTTTTGTAAGTATTTCATCTGATTTCATAATAGGAATGTCAATACTGAAATTTTGTATGATAATATTTCCTAGAAATTTATGAATATTTGATAGGTATTAGAGAAACAGCACTAGACAAGAAATTAAAAATTTGATGTGTGTATCTTGTCCTGCCACCAGTCGAAGCAGCTGGCAGGATGCCGGTCATCAGTAGATTTGTTGAGTTCCCTGAAGCAACACACAGGGGATGATGCTGAGGCACGAGAACTCCATCCAGAAATTGATGCTGTCATTGAAGAATTTACTCTTTTAGAAGCCAAGGCACAGGCCAAGCAACAGAGACTCAAGGAGAACAGGTATAAAAGAATATCTTAGGGTATTATGATGTATTTTCAATCACCATATAAGAAGAATAACTTGCCAAAACAAAATCTTTCTTTTGATCTGTCATGGCCAAAACTTATCATTCTTTTAAGGAAACTTTTACTATGTTCATAATTAGTTACATATTTATCTGCAAGATATGATTTTCTTCCAGCAAATTATTTTATAATGAAAAATGTCTTTGTAGCTTTTTAGTCATAAGTACAGTATCTTGTAGCTGGAGGCAGGGAAGTTTGAAGCATGAATGAATGGAGCCTATAGTATTTTTTTTTTTCATAATTAGTTTTCTTAGAAATCACATTTTCATATTAAATTGTTTTTAGTAGCATTTCTCAGTCATAGTTCTGCTTGAAACTTAACCTGAGAAGTACAACCTTCACTATCATCTGGTAGACTGACACTTGTAGATTGAAAAATAATGCAGTATACTACATGTATACATATACTAGATAACAGAAGCCTATCCCTAATTTTGTCAGGTATAATAGAGCTCGCATGTAGTAATGAACATATGTATTGATTAATTGGTTATATATAATATGTATTGGTTAATTGGTTAATCAAAAAATTTATAACTTATAAGCCACATAACTGAAAATTTATGTTTCACATGAGCCAACCTTTTTTTTTTACTTCATACACTCTAGTGCCTTAGAACACCAAGATGCTACAGGGACTCTCTTAGAGTGGTTTTAGTGTGACTTTTTTTTACATAACTTAAAGAAAACTTTCTAGTTTTGAGAAGGGAGTGATTGATAGTGTAGTGCATACTGAGTGACCAGTGCAGATATTTGGTGCTCTGGGTGGCAGCAGTGATCTTGCTTTAGAAGTAGCTCATGGTGCATGTGCATGTTTGCTTGCAGCGAGACGTCCTCCTTGACGTGCCCGCTGTGTTGCAGACGCAATTGGCAACAGTTTGAAAATGATATGTGGCGACTGGAGCAATGGCTAGCCCATGCGGAAGCCACCCAGTCAACACAGCACAACCCACCCTTGCCCATGGAGCAGCTGGAGGAAGTTGCTCAGGACCACAGGGTAAGTTAGTCACAACTATTTTAAGGAAGGGTTTGATGTGTGATACAAAATGTTACATTGATTTGATCTCACCTCTCTTCTCATATATTGCATTTGATTTTCAACAGGAGTTCCTCATGGACCTTGATGGCCATAAATCTGTGATAATGTCCCTAAACATCATTGGTAAGCATCTGGCGGATCACACACGTGATGAGAGGCGAGCCACCAGAGTGAGGGACCGTCTTGCTGCAACCAACCGCCGCTGGGAAGCAGTATGTGCTGCTGCCTCTGTGTGGCAGGCAAAGCTGCAGACAACCCTGATGGGAAATTCAGAATTCCACAGCACCATAGCTGATTTACTTGCATGGACAGAAACAACTGAGGAGAGTCTTCTTAAGATTGCTGCAGAAGAAGACATGGAGGAACCAGCTCTACGTGACAGGGTGGCTCGTGTCCTTGATGTACGGGCAGAAGTTGAGCGGTGTGAGCCCCGTGTAGCATCCCTGCATGAGGCTGCACAGCACCTTCTACCCACGCAACAGGACGACAAGTCTGCTGCTGTGCGTGAGCAGCTTGCTATTTTATCTCAGCGCCTCCAATTGCTGTTGCAAATGTGCTCCAAACAACTTGTACTTCTCTCTCAGATACTTGGACAAGACTTTACTAGTTCTTTGGCATCTCTTGCATCCTCAGGGGTGAGTAATACTGACTGATGTCACCCAGTGTATAACTTGGGTATACAGTATGTTTATTTATATGATTTTGCAAATTTGCATGAAGTAATTAGGAACTGCACCAATGCACGTAGCACCTGAAATGCACTTTCTTTTTACAGTTGTACGAGTCTGCAGAGTTTTCTCTCTCAAGACCAACCTCACCAAGCTCCCTGTCGGCCAGCTTCCATTCAGATGCTCAGTACGTACAACTTGGCTTTTGGAACTTGCCAAGCATGTAGTGTTGTACTGTATGACACCCACGGCAGTATTGACCAGATGTGTGTGTGTATGTGTGTGTGTGTGTGTGTGTGTGTGTGTGTGTGTGTGTGTGTGTGTGTGTGTGCACGCACGTATCCACGTGTGTGTGTGTGTGTGTGTGTGTGTGTGTGTGTGTGTGTGTGTGTGCGTGCGTGCGTGTGTATTTTTATGTCTGTAGTATGTTTGTAATCAGATTTTATTTTCTGTGACATAGTTTATTATTATGTTGGAATGATATCACTAATTTCAGTTTGCTTATAAACTTTTCTTTTTTAATTTTTATTGCTTTTTATGGTATTTGATTATAGACAATATTAGAAATGAAATACATTGTTCATGATATTTTCTTCTTGTGTGTGTGTGTATATATATATATATATATATATATATATATATATATATATATATATATATATATATATATATATATATATATATATATATATATATATATATATATATATATATATATATATATATATATATATATATATATATATATATATATTATAAAATTTATGATAAATTTGAAGAAACTGAGATAAATTACTGATTTTTAATACTTTCAAAGACTTGATTTTACTCTTAAGTAACAACCTAGATAAACTGGTATTAAATTATACAAAGCACTTGTGTCCCTTCCCTAATCTTATGTTTGCCGGCAGTGATGTGCTGGGTGCTGAGGGCAGCAACGAAGGTGTGGTGCGTCGCTCCTACAGATTCCTGGGCCGGGTGATGCGTGCAGCACTTCCCATCCAGGCCCTGATGCTCCTCATGCTGGGAGTGGCCTCCTTGGTCCCAACTTCAGAAGATGACTATGCCTGTAGCATGGCTAACAACTTTGCCCGCAGCCTGGACCCCATGCTGCGCTATCCCAATGGGCCACCACCATTCTAATCCAGAAATTGTACATCTGCTATCTTAGGGACTTTCTGTCTTCCTAAAGATCTGAAGCATTTCGTCATAAGCTGAAAATTTATCTAATATATATATATATATATATATATATATATATATATATATATATATATATATATATATATATATATATATATATATATATATATATATATATATATATATATATATATATAAAACACACTTACACACACACACACACACACACACACACACACACACACACACACACACACACACACACACACACACACACACACACACACAGACAGACAGACAGACAGACAGACAGACAGACAGACAGACAGACAGACAGACACACACACACACACACACACACACACACACACACACACACACACACACACACATTAAACACTTGTACTGTAATAATTGGGATTTTATCATATTGAACAATTGTTGATTTCTATAAAGTTTAGCAGTATGTATTATCTGTATCTGTTATGGTAATAAGAGTTCCTGAAGTGCCCATCATTTTAATTAGGTATAAAGGGCTGTCTGTCTCAGACAACTCCACCTGGACATAAATTGATTACCTTTGTGTGTGTGTGTGTGTGTGTGTGTGTGTGTGTGTGTGAGCATGAGCATGAGTGTATAACCTTCCTTTCAAAACCAAAATTTTCTTGATTCTGGAATTATAAACAGAACATCACCTGGTGCTATAGTCTGAATATGTGGTGTAGGTAATCCTGACAGCTGTTGCAGTACTGATTTTTAGGTGCTATAACACTTTGACATGATATGGGCTTACTTTGCTATTTATTTAAGATTTAGGGGGAATTTGTAAAACTGCTGATTAACTCCAGAAGCTGGGTTGGTTAGTAGTGTACTACCACTAAGAGGTGGACATGGTGATACTGTGTTGTGTTGGGAGACTTGCAGCTCTACCCAAGTGTTCTGTCGGGAAGCCCATGGGAGACCCACTGGGAATGAAACACTTGAGGTGAAAAAGAGCATGATTTCTCTAAGCAAGCCCACTTAGGTGTATTATTGTTTAATGATAAATCACTTGTGATACATGTTCATACCTGCTGTTGAGCATCATAATAAATAAGGCTATGGTTTAGGCATTTGGTATTTGGAATAGGTCATAGAATCTTGACCTGCAGAATATCTGTACTTAGCACTTGGTTTATATTCTGACATGGCTTAACCCTGTTGTATATAAACTTTATATATTCTTGTTTATATCATTCTTTGTGATTCACTGATTTCATCTTTTCTCTGATCATATCATTAACTTAAGTACTGATATGACAGGATAAAAACAGCCAGTTAGTGTGGAACCTGACTGGCTGTTCTTGAAGAAAAGGAGGATAATATGAACATAGCTAGCATAATCACAACTTTGGAAGCAGCCAGTGGTGGTGTGAGCTTGTCGCGGGGCTAACACCACATTGCTGTGCTGATCCTGATCCCAGCTTAACACCATTTCTGTGCATCAGCAACTTGAGGAAGATGCACATCATTTTTTGATGAAATGCCTTTCTTATCTTTCATAGTCATTGTCAACTTTTTTTTCTAGTAATAAGCTTGTTTGCTTGAATGCTTCATTCTATAAGTTATTGTTGTGGCTGGCCAGAGGGTTTTTTTCTTTTCTTTTTTTTTCTTTTTTTTTTTCTTTTTTTCTTTGTATGACAGTTTTAAGATGAAATGGTAAGGTATTATGATGGATTTTAGTGCCTGAACTAGATAACCATGTTTGTGCCGGCTGTGACATTGTGCCATAGAATCATGACCAGCCAATAGGGAGTAAGCGTGCAGATGCCTAGCCAATCAAAAGTTGCTTTGTCCAGTCAGTGAGGAATGGAAGTATTATTTCCCAGCCAATCAAAAACTGCTTAGAAACAACCATTAGCAGCCTTGGACTTCCATCCATAAGCATTGCTTTTGCCATTATAGAAGAACAAGCGCTAAGGGCAGTCCTTTATACTGTGGTGTGAGTTAAATTCATACAAATATATGTGTTCTTATATATGATGTTGTTTTATGAACATGATCCTAAGTAACTGTTATGCTTCCCACTTGTATAAATCAAGGTCCAAGTTTCTGAATATAATTATTCAACATCCATCACATGATATTTTGAACAATAGACTGAAGATGTCTCTTCCTCTTTATATAGTGTTAGTTGACAAGCATGACGCATAGACTTAGCAAGGGTGACCTGTAGTGAATTTTCCCTTGGGTTGCAAAATAAGGGCAATTGTGGCAGAAGTGACCACAACAAATTCTGATTTAGCAAATAAAATGTGGCAGTAATGGATAATGTGTGCTGAAAGATGCCAGTGGACTGAAAAACAGTAATGGGAAAAAGAGTTACATATGGAACACTTGAAATGTACATAGAGAATGGTGAGTCAATTGTGATGGTAATGACGGCAGCTAGGGTGCATGAAAAAAGTAACATGAAAGGCACTGAAAATCTGAAATGGAATGGATATATACCAAGTGCAGTTGGAATTACCGCTCAATGTTAAAGTATGGAAGAGAAACTGGGCGAATGGATACAGAATACGAGTGAGCTAGTTCAAAATAAAAAGTGATCCAAGAGGTTGGAGAAAGACCAGCATTGTCTTTCTATAGGAAAGATCAGTAGAAATTAAGGATGCGAAGCTTCTTTTTCCTGGACTCTGAGCTAGTATTGCCAGATCTACTGAAATATCGGGAGATATGATTTTTTAATGGATTCCAGGAAATTCCGGCACTAGTGTCGACATGGGGTCCCCGGTTGGATGGGCTCCGGCAAAACTGAGTTACCAGTTGTGTATTTTCCTTGCAGTGTTACCAGATCAGGCGAAGATTATAATTATTATTATTATTATTATATATATATATATATATATATATATATATATATATAGAGAGAGAGAGAGAGAGAGAGAGAGAGAGAGAGAGAGAGAGAGAGAGAGAGAGAGAGAGAGAGTGTCTATATATATATATATATATATATATATATATATATATATATATATATATATATATATATATATATATATATATATATATATATATATATATATATTTTTTTTTTCTCTCTCTCTCTCTCTCTCTCTCTCTCTCTCTCATTATAGCCGTTGTGTCGATCATAATTCCCGGCAGCTGTAGAACTTAAACAGCTAAATGAGAGAGAGGGGGGGGGGACTGCCAAGTGGAAGAGTGAACGCAAGCCACTTGCCAGACGCCGTCACGTCAATGTTTATATGTTAGCCGCTGAGGTGCTGAATGGTGAAGGTGCGTGGTGATTGCCACTGGCCCACTATGGGTGTGACAGCTTCGATAACAGGGTAAGTGATGTAGGTTGTGACAGGGTATACGAAAAAGAACGGTGGTGACAGGGTCGATGGTGCCAGGGGAGGTGAAAAAGCCATTATGACGGCTTCGATGTCAAGGTAGGTGGTGTTGTGACAGTGATGTTTTCTGCTTGTTTTGGTTTCGTAAAATTGAAAAAAAAGGGATCATTACTGTGTTGCACAGATGACCGGAAGGCCGATGTTGCCTTATATTGAATGCATGTGTTTGAGCCGTAGAGTTTGTAGAACCGGCATCGAGGCATATGGGGGTATGCCGACGGCATCATTGTATCAACTTGTAATGTCTATTTTGTGAATGAGAATTATTATATGTTTATAAATTACATATTGGCAACATTTGAGAGAGTGACAGTGTAGCCGCGGGCACACGAGAAGCCGAGAGCAGGATTGCCAGATTGGCCTTTTTTTTAGGCCAAAAACTTCAATTTAATCTGGCTTTTTTTTTTTTTTTTTTTTTTTTGTTTTAGGGGGAAGAGGGTTTTTTAATGAATATGTGGCTTACATGTATTCTACCTGGCCTACACCAGCCTCGGAGCCCCCATATGGGAACCGTAAATGTCCCCATGTCGGACTGCTGTTCTGGCATCGACCCTAAGTGTCTTGACTCCCTCTCAACTTTTTCTTCTTTAACTTCTGCTACATTCATGGTCTCAGATATAATTTTCAATCAGTAGAACACTCTCATCTACTAAAACTCATCTTTTCCTCACTGAAACAAATGTCTGAGGCAACTGACAGTAGCCTCTTTTCTGTTCCCTCCTACTTTCTCCATCCTCATTTTCAATCCTAAGGTGGATGTTGCGTCGGTGTATGCAACGACTTAACCAGCTTTCGTGCCCATGCTCTTGAATCTTCAATTTTCCACCATCTGGCTACAACTACAGTCACTCTCAAATTAAATTTATCTGCTGTATACATTTCACCTAACTCCTCTGACTATAAGAAATTCTTTGACTACATAACTTCCACAGTGGAGCACATTGACCCTCTTCCCTTTTGTGGAGATGTCCTTTCCTAGAGACCAATGTTCACCACCAGCTTTGGCTTTCCTCCCCATTCACTGACCATCTTAGTGAACTAGTCTTTAACTTTGCAATCCTCCACGACCTAGAGCAATTGGTGCAACACCCTACTCGTATTCCTGACCGTCTTGGAGATACTCCCAACATTCTTGACCTTTTTCTAACCTGTAATCCTTCTGTTGATGCTGTTATCCTATCTTCTCTGTTGGGTTCCTCCAATCACAGTCTCATATCTGTATCTTGTCCTATTGCTCCAATCCCTCCTCAGGATCCCCCAAAGCAAAGGTGCCTATGGCATTTTGCCTCTGCTAGTGGGGGGGAACCTGAGGAGGTATTATGATGGTTTTCCTTGGAATGATTACTTCTTCCATGTCAGAAACCCATCTTTGTGAGCAGAGCAATAACAGAGGTGATAGTGTCTGGCATGGAGGCATACATTCCTCACTTTTTCTCTCAACCTAAACCTCCCAAACCTTGGTTTAACACAGCCTGTTCTCATGCAATACATGATAGAGAGTTGGGCCACAAAAGGTACTTGAGCCTTCCATCACCTGAATCTCATGCGCTTTATATTTCTGTCCAGAATCATGCCAAGTATGTTTTCCAACTAGTCAAAAACTCCTTCTTTAATAGAAAGTGTCAAAATCCTTCAAGATCTAACTCCCCTCGTGACTTCTGGCACCTAAACAAAAACATCTCCAATAACTTTGCTTCTTCATCTTTCCTTCTTTTATTTCAACCTGATGGCACCACTACCATATCATCTGTTTCTAAAGCTGAGCTCTTTGCTCAAACCTTTCCTAAAAACTATCCTGGATGATTTAGGGCTTGTTCTCTTCCAGCCTCTGACTACTTCATGCAACCTATTAAAATCCTTCACAATGATGTTTTCCATGCCCTTGCTGGCCTAAACTATCAGAAGGCTTACGGACCTTGTCGCTGCCCGGAAGCAGCTAAAGGATCTTAGATCTACATGGTGACAGGAATCGTTTATTGCATTCAGTCAAACCTGAAGACATACATAATAAACATAAGACATGCATAGCACTACTAACCATTACATACTGTCTCAAAACCATTACATACTGTATCAACATAATGCATCACTAATCATGGATTTTGCTAATTATGGCAATTGACCCCTCGTAATACAGATGTGGAACTCATGTGTTTGGGGTATTAAGGAGGCCTGTCACCAAGCAACACCTGCGTCTGTAGTGTAGTGGTCCAATCTTTCCTGGAGTAGTCACACACTAACTTGGTGTCAGTACAAAGGAATCTGCCCCTCTAGGCTTCGTTCCTGCTGGCCCTAGGTGCCTCGTCCCTGCCCATCTTACCCTTAGGTCAGTGATAGTTCCTAGGTGACCCATGTGTCTTATCTACCCTACACACCATCTCATCAACTTTACCATGTAAACATGATCTTCACTACCTCTCTACAGCTAAGCTCTCCACAGCTAGTCCTTCTCACACAACCTCACTATTGCAATTAACTACTATAATGAATTCAGTTACCTTAACCTCTATTCTAATTAAATTAGTTTCCTTAGTGTTTTACATGCCTCATATTAATCTCACCGCCAGCCTCACAGGACCTTGTGAGGTGGCACAGCTGGTGATTACACTCACCTCATTTACTTAACCTTCATAGCACTGGAACTTAAGACACTACTAACTTATTACACTAGTTCACACCAACTCTCATAACACAGGACATGTTATTTAGCATACATTTGTTTGTTCTTCCATCATTACTTCCATAACACTTCCATAACCACCAGCATCAGTGTTGATGGTAACAGACCTGACAGGGTCTCTCCTGTTTTTCTCTGAAACTGTGCCTCTGTGCTTGCACCTTACCTAGTCAAACTCTTTCAACTATCTATCAACATCTACCTTTCCTTCTTGCTGGAAGTTCGCCTACATTCAGCCTGTTCCCTAAAAAGGATGACCATTGCAATCCTTTAAACTACCATTGTATTGCTATAATTTCCTGCCTATCTAAAGTTTTTTAATATATCCCCAACAGGAAGATTCTTAAACATCCATCATTTCACAACCTTATATCCGATCGCCAGTATGGATTCCATTAACGCTACTGGTCATCTAATGGCTTTCCTCACTGAGTCTTGGTCTTCGTCTTTTAGAGATTTTGGTAAAACTTTTGCTGTTGCCTTAGACATATTAAAAGCTTTTGATAAAGTCTGGCACAAAGCTTTGATTTCCAAACTACCCTCCTACGGCTTCTATCCTTCTCTCTGTAACCTCATCTCGAGTTTCTTTTCTGACCATTCCATCTGCTGTGGTAGATGGTCACTGTTCTTCTCCTAAATCTACTAACAGTGGTGTTCCTCAGGATTCTGTCTTGTCACCCACTCTCATCTGTTATTTATCAATGATCTTCTAAACCAAACTTCTTGTCCTGTCCACTCCTACACTGATGATACCACCCTGCAATTTTCCAAGCCTTTTCATCAATGTCCAACCCTTCAGGAAGTAAACAGTTCATGCAGGAAAGTCACAAAATGCCTGACTTCTGATCTCTCTAAAATTTCTCATTGGGGCAGAACAAACTTAGTTCAATGCCTCGAAAACTCAACTTGACACAACCTTTCAGACAAGTATCCCCTCTTCTTCAGTAACACTCAGCTGTACCCCTCCTCTATACTGAACACTCTTGGTCTGTCCTTTACTTATAATTTAAACTGAAAACTTCACATTTCATCTCTAGCTAAAATAGCTTCTATGAAGTTAGGCATTCTGAGTCATCTCTGCCAGTTTTTCTCAGCCCCCCAGCAAGTAACTCTGTACAGAGGGCCTTATCCATCCATGTATGGATTATGCAGTAGGTAGGAGGCAGTAGGCACCTGCCAAAACAATAATTACTCCCAGTGAAGTCTAAAGCACTGGATCAAGGGGTGCTGTGAACTTACTAAACCCAGCTGTGACCTCACTGAATGTTTCCCTTTGTGTCTCACAACACAAGGGGGCAGTCACAGCCTGCCCTCTAAAGACAACTCTCTTCCTCCACACAAAGCTACAAGCACCTAATAACACACACACCCTTCACTCAAAATTTCAAAACTCATGGTGACTCCTACACCAGCCTCAGAGTCCCCATCTGGGGAGGGGACCACAAATGTCCCCAGGTCAGACTGCCCTTCTGATGACAACCCTAAGTGTCTTGACACCCCCATCAACTCTATCTTCATTAACTTCTGCAACATTCGTGGTCTAAGATCTAATTTTCAATCAGCAGAACACCACCTCTCCTCTTTTAAACTTCATCTTTTCCTCACTGAAACTCAGGTGCCTGAGGCAACTGACAATAGCCCCATTTCTGTTCCCTCCTACTTTCTCTGTCCTCATTTTCAATCTAAAGCTGGATGTTATGTTTATGTGTGCAACAGTTTAACCTGCTCTCATGTTGCCCACACTCTTGAATCTTCCGAGTTTTCCACCCTCTGGCTACGACTACAGAGTCACTCTCAAACTATATTTATCTGTGCTGTATATCTCTCACCTAACTCCTCTGACTATAAGAATTCTCTGACTACTTAACTTCCAAAGTGAGCACATTCTGACTCTTTCCTTTTGCAGAGATCTCCATTCTTGGAGACTTCAATGTTCACCACCAGCTTTGGCTTTCCTCTCCCTTCACTGACCATCATGGTGAACTAGCCTTCAACTTTGCTATCCTCCATGACCTAGAGCAATTGGTGCAGCATCCTACTCATATCTCTGTCTTGGAGATATGCCCAACATTCTTGACCTTTTCCTGACTTCTAATCCTTCTGCTTATGCTGTCACCCTCTCTTCTCTGTTGGGTTTCTCTGACCACAATCTCATATCTGTATCTTGTCCTATCGCTCCAATCCCTCCTCAGGATTCCCCTAAGCAAAGGTGCCTCTGGCATTTTGCCTCTGCTATTTGGGGAGACCTGAGGAGGTATTTTGCTGATTTTCTTTGGAATGACTACTGCTTCTGTGTCAGAGACCGATCTTTGTGTGCTGAGTGCATAACAGAGGTGATAGTGTTTGGCATGGAGGTGTACATTCCTCACTCTTTTTCTCGACCTAAACCTTCCAAACCTCTTCCAAACCTTGGTTTAACACAGCTTGTTCTCATGCTATACATGATAGAGAGGTGGCTCACAAGAGGTACTTAAGCCTTCCATCACCAGAATCTCTTGCACTTAATATTTCTGCCTGGAACGATGCCAAGTCTGTTCTTCAACTAGCAAAAATTTCCTTCATGAACAGAAAGTGTCAAAATCTTTCAAGATCTAACTCCACTCGTGACTTCTGGCATCTAGCCAAAAATATCTCCATTAACTTTGCTGCTTCTTCTTTCCCTCCTTTATTTCAACCAGATGGCACCACTGCTATCACATCTATTTCTAAAGCTGAACCCTTCGCTCAAACCTTTGCTAAAAACTTTACCTTGGATGATTCTGGGCTTGTTCCTCCCTCTCCTCCACCCTCTGACTACTTCATGCTACCTGTTAAAATTCTTCACAATGATGTTTTCCATGCCCTTGCTGGCCTAAACCCTAAGAAGGCTTATGGACCTGATGGGGTCCCTCCTATTGTTCTCCGAAACTGTGCTTCCGTGCTTGCACCTTGCCTAGTCAAACTCTTTCAGCTCTGTCTGTCAACATCTACCTTTCCTTCTTGCTGGAAGTTTGCCTACATTCAGCCTGTTCCTAAAAAGGGTGACCGTTCTAATCCCTCAAACTACCAGCCTATTGCTTTAATTTCCTGCCTATCTAAAGTTTTTTTAATCTATCCTCAAGAGGAAGATTCTTAAACATCTATCACTTCACAACCTTCTATCTGATTGCCAGTATGGGTTCCGTCAAGGCTGCTCTACTGGTGATCTGGCTTTTTTTTACTGAGCCTTGGTCATCCTCTTTTAGAGATTTTGGTGAAACATTTGCAGTTGCCTTGGACATATCAAAAGCTTTTGATAGTCTGGCACAAAGCTTTGATTTCCAAACTACCCTCCTATGGCTTCTATCCTTCTCTCTGTAACTTCATCTCAAGTTTCCTTTCTGACCGTTCTATTGCTGCTGTGGTAGACGGTCACTGTTCTTCTCCTAAATCTATTAACAGTGGTGTTCCTCAGGGTTCTGTCCTGTCACCCACTCTTCTTATTATTCATTAATGATCTTCTAAACCAAACTTCTTGTCCTATCCACTCCTACGCTGATGATACCACCCTGCACTTTTCCACGTCTTTTCATAGACGTCCAACCCTTCAGGAAGTAAACATTTCATGCAGGGAAGCCACAGAACGCTTGACTTCTGGTCTTTCTAAAATTTCTGATTGGGGCAGAGCAAACTAGGTATTGTTCAATGCCTCAAAAACTCAATTCCTCCATCTATCAACTTGACACAACCTTCCAGACAACTATTTTCTCTTCTTCATTGACACTCAACTGTCCCCCTCTTCTACACTGAACATCCTCAGTCTGTCCTTTACTTATACTCTGAACTGGAAACTGGGGGGGGGGGGGTTCCACTCATACCTCTCTTCTAGACAGGGTGGAATCAAAAGCTTTTTGCCTCATCAACTCTCCTCTAACTGGCTGTCTTCAGCCTCTCTCTCATCGCTGCAATGTTGCATCTCTAGCTGTCTTCTACTGCTATTTTCATACTAACTGCTCTTCTGATCTTCCTAACTGCATGCCTCCCCTCCTCCCGCGGCCTCGCTGCACAAGATTCTTCTTTCTCTCACCCCTATTCTGTCCACCTTGCGTTAACCATTATTCTCAATCATTCATCCCTTTCTCTGGTAAACTCTGGAACTCCCTGCCTGCTTCTGTATTTCCACCTTTCTATGACTTGAATTCCTTAAAGAGGGAGGTTTCAAGACACTTATCTTTCAGTTTTTGACTACCGCTTTGGACCCTTTTATGGGACTGGCATCTCAGTGGGCATTTTTTTTTTATTGGATTTTTGTTGCCCTTGGTCAGTGTCCCTCCTGCATAAAAAAAAATAAAAAAAAATCTAGCTAAAACAGCTTCTATGAAGTTAGGCTTTCTGAGACATCTCCGCCAGTTTTTCTCACCCCCCCAGCTGCTAACTCTGTACAAGGGCCTTATCCGTCCATGAATTGAGTATGCTTCACTTGTCTGGGGGGGTTCCACTCATACCCCTCTTCTAGACAGGGTGGAATCAAAAGCTTTTTACCTCATCAACTCTCCTCTAACTGGCTGTCTTCAGCCTCTCTCTCATCGCTGCAATGTTGCATCTCTAGCCGTCTTCTACTGCTATTTTCATACTAACTGCTCTTTTGATCTTCCTAACTGCATGCCTCCCCTCCTCCCGTGGCCTCGCTGCACAAGACTCTTCTTTCTCTCACCCCTATTCTGTCCACCTTGCGTTAACCATTATTCTCAATCATTCATCCCTTTCTCTGGTAAACTCTGGAACTCCCTGCCTGCTTCTGTATTTCCACCTTCTTATGACTTGAATTCCTTAAAGAGGGAGGTTTCAAGACACTTATCCTTCAGTTTTTGACTACCGCTTTGGACCCTTTTATGGGACTGGCATCTCAGTGGGCATTTTTTTTATTGGAATTTTGTTACCCTTGGTCAATGTCCCTCCTGCACAAAAAAAAAAAAAAAAAAAATCTAGCTAAAACAGCTTTTATGAAGTTAGGCTTTCTGAGACGTCTCCGCCAGTTTTTCTCACCCTCCCAGCTGCTAACTCTGTACAAGGGCCTTATCCGTCCATGAACTGAGTATGCTTCACATGCCTGGGGGGGGGGGCTTCCACTCATACCTCTCTTCTAGACAGGGTGGAATCGAAAGCTTTTTACCTCATCAAGAGAGGCTGTCTTCAGCCTCTCTCTCATTGCCACAGTGTTGCATCTCTAGCTGTCTTCTACCGCTATTTTCATGCTAACTGCTCTTCTGATCTTGCTAACTGCATGCCTCCCCTCCTCCTGTAGCCTTGCTGCACAAGACTTTCTTCTTTCTCTCACCCCTATTCTGTCCATCTCTCTAATGCAAGTTAACCAGTATTCTCAATCATTCATCCCTTTCTCTGGTAAACTCTGGAACTCCCTGCCTGCTTCTGTATTTCCATCTTCCTATGACTTGAATTCCTTCAAGAGGGAGGTTTCAAGACACTTATCCTTCAATTTTTGACTATCGCTTTGGACCCTTTTTATGGGACTGGCATCTCAGTGGGCTTTTTTATTTATTGGATTTTTGTTTTCCTTGGCCACTGTTCCTCCTACATAGAAAAAAAAAAAGAAAAAAAACATGTATGGGGGTGTTCCACTCATATCATTCTTTTAGACAAGGTGGAATCAAAAGCTACTTGTCTCATCAACTTCTCTCCTCTAAATGCTTGTCTTCAGCCTCTTTCTCATTGCTGCAGTGTTGCATCTCTTGCTATCTTCTACCACTATTTTCATGCTAACTGCTCTTCTGATCTTGTTAACTGCATGCCTCCTGTCCTCCTGCGCCTCATTGCATGAGATTTTCTTCTCTCTGTCACCCCTATTCTGTCCGCTTCTGTATTGCAAGAGTTAGCCAGTATTCTCAGTCATTCATCCCTTTCTCTGGTAAACTCTGGAAATCCCTGCCTGCTTTTGTATTTACACTTTTCCTATGACTTGAATTCCTTCGAGAGGGAGGTTTCAAGACACTTATCCTTCAATTTTTGTCCACCCCTTTGGACCCTTCCCTTTTCTGGGACTGGCATCTCAGTGGGCTTTTTTTTTTTTTTTTTTTTTTTTTTTTTTTTTTTTTTTTTTTCTTGGCCAGTGTCCCTCCTACAAAAAGAATTATATATATATATATATATATATATATATATATATATATATATATATATATATATATATATATATATATATATATATATATATATATATATATATATATATCCAAGTGCAAAGTGTATGACAGATACTGTGTGTTGTGATGTAGCAAATGTATGCAATATGGACACAAAGCAGAAAAACGCAGACAAGATAAACCCTGTTGTGGGATACTGCTTAGAACATCATACAAAAGACTGTACCAATAAAAAGATACTCAAGTGCTGCCATTGCATAGAAAACTTTAGACAACAGACACAACACCCTGCATTTGACACAAGTTGCCCTTCATTCATAGCAGCAAAAAAAAAAAAAAAACATAATCCATAGAACAATATATTATCTAGAAAATTCTTGTTCACATACAAAACACAGGAATCAATCAAAACCCAGAATATCTTAACATAGAAGCAGAAGACAATATGCCTATATCTATACCAGATATGCATGTAACATCAGAACATAGAAACTATTTAAGAAAGATAATGTGCTGCAATATAGAAGATCTCCCACAAAAAAAGAAAACGTATGAAATGGAGATGTTAGATGAATTAGCTGAAACGAATAACAGTAACTTTATTGGTATAACGTAGTCGCATCTGAGAGCGGAAATCCACGGTGCTGAAATATTAATGGGTGCCGTCTTTTCCGTGCAGATTGCACTGAGGGTAGTAAAATGGGAGAAGTAGCATTATTTCAAGGAATATTTAGCAAAAAACACTTGGATTATAGCCAAAGGATCCAGTGGCAAAGTAGAATACAGTAAAATCCCTCTCATCCAGCATTCGAGTATCCGGCAGCTTCAAGTATCCGGCACATTTTTCCCCAAGCCTTAAAATCAATAAAAAATCAATGTGTACTCATAAAATTGATTAAAATTCCCACGCGAGGCATACTTTGTCCCCTCGCCACCAGAGCGCACTGCTTCGCGCCACCCGCGGCCCACTGCACTGTGTTTACTCAGTGACTCAGTCCTGCGTGTGCACTGTTTATCACCTGACGCCTTCATCATGCCTAAAGTTGTAGAAAAGAGGAAGCGTGTTGTGCTTACACTTAAGCAGCTGATCAGATCAGCTGCTGATTAAGATCAGCTGATCTTTGTTATGGTAAGATGTGTGAGTGTAGGGTGGTGATTGTGGACATAATCTCACTTCTATTCAAGTATCCGGCAATATTCAAGTATCCGGCATGTTGGCGGTCCCGTTGATGCCGGATAAGAGGGATTTTACTGTATGTCATATTATATGTGACAGAGTTGGGAACAATGTTTATTACATGCCAGATACTTGAAGCATGCCGGATACTTGAATAGAAGTGAAATTATGTCCACAATCACCACCCTACACTCACGCATCTTACCATAACAAAGATCAGCTGATCGCCATGCCATGCGTCTCAACCCACGCTGCCACCTCACACTCACCAACACACAATACTACTGTACTAACATTCTCTTTAATACTTTCCTCTTATAAATAAGTTGATGGGTTACAAAAATAAAGTACGTGTACATTTATTTGCTTTATTCAATATTAGCCAACATGTATAGCATACAATAAAGATATGAAAATGTACGAGTGTTTGTGACACTTTTTTGCTCCCCACACCTCTCATTCAACACCCTCCGGGTCATCAACATCATCAGATTCTATACTTGTTTGCCCCACTTCTTTTCTCTTACAAGCTACTTTAAAATAGTTTCTAATGTCTCCTTGTTTGCAGCTCCTTCTTCTTTGCAGCAAAAACTCATTCTCAATGCAGTGAAGGGTCATAACATCTCGGGTTGGCATGTATGTGCACTGCTCAGCAAACCTGACAAAGCCAGCTATGTGTTTCGCAGCCTGTTCCCAAGTTACTTTAGGCTCATTATCATCATCATCATCATCATCACTATCATCACTAATTTTCTCTAAATGATCTTCTACTACAGCGTTGATAAGTTCCTCGTCTGTGAGAGTGAATGTTACGGCCTGATTTTCGTCCACATCCACCCATTCCTGTAACGCTTCATCTGTCACTTTAAGTTGCACATTTCCCCCCATTTCCCTCAGCCCGAATTTTTCATGCCACCTACATACCCTTCAAACTCCTCATAATCCTCATCATCACACATCATCAAAGGGTACAATTTGCACCAACATCGCATCAATGTTTGCCTTTTAATGTCTAGCCGAGCAAGTGAAACCATGAATATCGCATCCTTAACATTAAACTGTTTTTGGAACTCGGGGATTGTGCCGTCCTCATAATTAATCATAATTAATCGATTTTATGAGTACACATTGATTTTTTATTGATTTTAAGGCTCGGGAAAAAATGTGCCGGATACTTGAAGCTGCCGGATACTTGAATGGCGAATGAGAGGGATTTTACTGTACTGCATATCAACCACCGGGATGGTCAACTTTTAATTTTCTTAGTTTTTTAGATAAAGTAAATTCTGAAATTCAAAAAAGTGGCACACCGGAACCCACCATTGTTATGAAAGGAGACTTCAATTTGCCACTTATCAATTGGTGCTCACTCACAGAATATGGTAGCTCAGCAGCTGATAGAGCTCAGTCTGAGGCTGTACTGCAATTAATGGAAGAATACAGCAACTCGAGCATCCAACGTACTCGATTTATTTCTATAGGTTGTAGAATAAGATACCAACCTATCAGATCAGATCATTGACTGGTAATCATAGAGACTACTTTGCATACAAAACGGAGAATCAGACAACATAAAACTGACCAATTCATAATCTGATTTAAACTTCTTCCATGAAACTACAGATTAGGCAGCCATCAAGAATGATGGCTTAACCAAGCCATCATTCAATTGCTTATCTAATTACTTTTGAAATGTTACAAATAAGTTAAAACAATGAAAGAAAGAATATAAAGTGTTCTAAAAGATTTTCTAAAGATTTTTTAATAAAATCATTCTCAAACTGACCAGATCTGGATTCTGGAAGAATTTGCTTACATTTCAGCTGCTTAAGTGTAAGCACAACACGCTTCCTCTTTTCTACAACTTGAGGCATGATGAAGGCGTCAGGCGATAAACAGAGCACATGCGGGACTGAGTCACTGAGTAAACACGGTGCAGTGGGCCACGGGTGGCGCGAAGCAGTGCGCTCTGGTGGCGAGGGGACAAAGTATGCCTCGCACAGGAATTTTAATCGATTTTATAAGTACACATTGATTTTTTTATTGATTTTAAGGCTCGGGGAAAAATGTGCCGGATACTTGAAGCTGCCGGATACTCGAATGCCGGATGAGAGGGATTTTACTGTATTTCCATCTAAACAAATAGATTCTTTTATTTTTTTATTTTTTATTTGTTTATTTATTTATTTTTTTTATCCCAAAACTTTGCCTTTGTGGTTAGAACAATAAATTTACATTTTTGCATTATTTCATTACAGTATGGGTTGCTATTGGTTTTCATGTCAGGTAAAGACCTTTGCAAAATCTCAGTTGCTTATCTAATTACTTTTGAAATGTTACAAATAAGTTAAAACAATGAAAGAAAGAATATAAAGTGTTCTAAAAGATTTTCTAAAGATTTTTTAATAAAATCATTCTCGAACTGACCAGATCTGGATTCTGGAAGAATTTGCTTACATTTCAGAAATATCAAATCTTCCAAAATGTTCTACCTGACACTTTTAGAAGTTTCTAGAACATTTTAGAACATTCTATTCAATGTAAACATTTCAAGAATGTTCTAGAACTTTCTAGAATACAGTAGAAATATGTAAAAGTATCAAGATTTTTTTTAATCTTCTAGAATTTTCTAGAATGATTCAGAATATTCTAGAAAGATTGTAAACATTCTGGAACACATTCTAGAAAGACTAAGAATATTCTAGAGTACTGCTTGACAATACAAAAGCAGGGGCTTGCAGACCACCAATCAGCTCTGGTTTGGCTGCCTGAAAAGACACATCACAAGAAATGAAATGGCATCAGGAGGCTGAAGCCATTCTCCAGATACATTCTGCAACATTATGTGGTCAATTCATCAAGAAATTGAAGTTCTCTGTGACAGCATCTGGAACAATGGTGAAATTTAGCTATATTGAGGTAAAAAAAAAAAATCATTCTAAAATCCACAAAAGCAAAGTTTGACAAGAACAATGGACATTGTTCGCAATGAAAAGAGTTGGAAAATAACACTTGCTTGTAAAAGACAAAAATTGTGTTACATAGTGTAATCAAAGCACAGCAGCGGCACACCATTGTGGCCGGGGACAGACCTCCTGAACTACAACCTCAGAGACCTGAGGAGTGTGTGTGCGTGTGTGTGTGTGTGTAAGAGGGCCACTGGCCAAAGGCAACAAATATTTTTAATTAAAAGAAAAGCACACTTAATGCCAATTCCCATAGACATGTCAGATAGGATAAAAAAAAAAAAAAAAAAAAGATAAGTGTCTTGAAACCCTCCCGAAAGAGTTCAAGTCATAGGAAGGCGGAAATACAGAAGCAGGCAGGGAATTTCAGAGTTTACCAGAGAAAGGGATGAATGATTGAGAATACTGGTTAACTCTTGCATTAGAGAGGTGGACAGAATAGGGATGAGAGTAAGAATGAAATCTTGTGTAGCCAAGCTACAGGAGGAGGGGTGGTTTGCAGTTAGTAATATCGGAGCAGTTCCCTGCCCACCTCTCCCTTCCATCCTTCCCTTTGTATTCCCTCCCTCTCCCTTTCCTGACCTGAGAGAGAGAGAGAGAGAGTGTGTGTGTGTATGTTTTATTTTGCAGTAACAATATTTGTGCTTAGTGTGCAGGTTGACATTAAAAAAATCCGGCCATTGATAATGAGGTTCCTTCAGATTTTCGGCATGAATTTCGGAATGCATTTTGAAATTTACCTCGTTAATGCGCCAATATTTTCTGGAGGCGCCATTTATGTTTTGATGGCGCTGTATTCCAGAATCAGTGTTGAGTCTTGTTTGTACCCGCTAACAGGCATTCTTGCTCATTCCTTCTCATTTTATCACTTATTTGCTGCTTTATAGCCCTATTATGGATTCAACAAAGAAAAGAGGTGGCATAAAAATGTAAACATCGTACGTTGTTGATCGCAGAGAAAGTGGAAGTGCTAAAAAATGGCGTGTCTGTGCGAACCATTTTCTGTTAAATATATACAGAATATATTACCTTAACAAAATACGACATTTTCGAAAATCCGGCACTCCTCAGGTCCGGAGGTTGCCGGATTTTTTAATGTCAGCTTGTACTACGGCTTCAGCTTTACAACTATAGGAATAGGCTTACAGGCCTAGGCATCTGTACTACAGCCACATTAAACGCACGGTAATTATTATATTCTCTCTCTCTCTCTCTCTCTCTCTCTCTCTCTCTCTCTCTCTCTCTCTCTCTCTCTCTCTCTCTCTCTCTCTCTCTCTCTCTCTCTCTCTCTCTCTCTCTCTCTCTCTGTATGTGTGTGTGTGTGTGTGTGTGTGTGAGTGAAAGTAAGAACAATCCTAAGGATTGCTAAATATAATGAGACTGATTGAGAATCAAAGTGAATCACCCACGTAAACGAGAGTGAGAAAGAGTGAGAAAGGATGAAGCGAAAAGGACAAAATGAATGAGGGGAAGAGAGAGAGCGAGGTATCACTCCCTTGTCTCTTATCTCTGACCGATAAGGGGAGGGGAGGTGACAGGGAGGGAAGTTTGAGACAAAACGAAAGAAAAGAAAGGGAAGGAAAAAAAAGGGAGGAAGGGACAGGCAGGGGATAGGTGAGCAGCGGCTCGCACAGTTAGTGAATTTTAGTTTATTAGGTTTTTTTTTTTTTTTTTTTTTTTTTTTTTTTTCAGTGCTTACACGAATGGCAAGTTCGTCTTGCTAGTTTTGGTTCTTTATTCCCTTTGAATTTTCATTAAAATTCCAGTGCTTGCACGAGTGGTGAGTTCATTATGCCAGTTTTGGTTCGTTATTCTGATTGAATATTTATTAAAATTTCAGTGCGTTACTGTAGTTGTACATTATAACAACCGTGCGTTGACGCATACCCTATTGTATATATCATTTCCCCAACCATCTCTCTCACTCTCTTGCACTATGTAGATCATTCTTGAGTAGAAACATTGGTTGGTTACACACGATCTCACTTTTCTGAATCCAAATTGGCTGTTATATAAATAAATATATATATATATATATATATATATATATATATATATATATATATATATATATATATATATATATATATATATATATATATATATATATATATATATATATATATATATTCACTTTCTAGGAAATCCATCTATTTCTTTTTTTTTTATCTGCTTTTTGCACAATTTCGCTGTTTTGCTGGTAAGTGACACTGGTCTACAATTTAATGTTTCTTCCTTATTTCATCCTTTATAGATAGGCACCATGTCTGCTCTCTTCCAGTCCTGTGGGACTTTTCCATCCTCCAGAGAGGCACTTCAAATATATTTTCTCTGCCAGTTGTTCTCTACATTTCTTTAAAATCTATTCTGACACTCCATCCGGACCTGCTGCTTTCCTTACATCCAATTTGGCCAAACTTTCCTTCACTTCTTGTATCGTAATCCTTATCTCTTTCATAACTTTAGTGTTACCTCTGTCTGTCGACTGCACAAACTCTTGTTTCCTTTTAAACATCTTGTGAAAGTATTCGTTCATCACCTCTGCCATTTTTGTTGGTTTCTCACGTTTATTCTTAGTTGGTCAGTACTCTGCCTTACCTTCAGTTTCCCGTTCTCATGTCTGTAGAACAATTTCGGTTGGTTTGACTTTACATTTTTTAATTATGTCTACCATGTCTCTTTCTTTCTTCTCTCTGAACCATAACGTAATAATTTCTTGCTCTTAAACTAATTCCAAAAATTAGACCATCTCCGCCTCCTCCATTCCTTCCAGGCTGCTTCTTTTGTCTTTCTCGCCACTTCGCATCTGATGTTTAAACATTCCTTATTTCCAATATCTTCCTGGGCTTTTCTTGGCACAAACTTATCTTCTTCCTCCCTGCATATCTTTAAAAATTCATCCCATTTATCTGAGATCCACTAGCATTATGGAAATTATCCAAATATGTATTCTCAAAAAAATATTCTCATGTTTTTAAAGTTTACCTTACTGTAGTTTAATCTCCTAATTCTATGGTCTTTCTTATATATTCCCCTCTCATCCTTAAATATCTTACAATTAAACTTTCTAGGTTTAAAAGCAGTTTCCTTGTTCTTAGAGGCCATGGTAGACAAAAGTAGAGCTAGGAAGACTGGGCGAGAGAGTGGTGGGAGGGAGACAGTTGTGCATGGCAGAGTCCGGTTGTCCATGGCACAGAGTCTGGGATTAGGCAACGGACAATGGCATTGTGCTTGCAGGAGGCGAGGTCGTTTTGGTTATGAAAAAAGGTCCGGATTGCGTCATTAACGTCAAGGATAAGTGGGATAAGTGACATACCCGGTATTTATCCAAATCCCTTAAAAGTGTCTGACTTAACCGATGTGTCGGTTTCTGCATCCATAATTGCATTAACATGATTTATCTATGTTTTTGTGCATCAGTGATAAACTAATTTGCGATTACATCATTTACTTACTTGGCAGATGGTTAGAATGAGTGAATACCCAGGAATGAGAGGAGAACCCAGGCCATGAACACATGCTGTCTAGGGGTGAGAGAAGAATCCAGGCCATGAACACATGCTGTCTAGGGGTGAGAGAAGAATCCAGGCCATGAACACATAAGAAGAATCACAAGGGCTGACTATATTTAAAACCCTTCAAGATCATGAGCATTTATGCGAGTGAACACAAACTGTTCTGGAATGATGAGAAGGGAACCAGGCCCATGAACATTTTCTGTCTAGGCTCTCCATAGGATTGTGCTCCTGAGGAGTGCTTTCTTGTGATAAGGAGTTGAAAAAGAATTAAAGCCGAGTTTTGTCTTCTGCATCATATTCTCTTTAAAGGGGAAGATTTTAAGATCATCAATCACTTCAATTAATTGAGCTTTGTCTTTCTTTGTCTTGCCTCCAGTACATTCATTCCACATGCCCTCACATCCAGAACCACCTGTATGGGGGATATTTAGTTGAGAGTGCTTAGGTATTCAGAAAAAAATGTAGTGTTGGCTAACGTTTTTTTTGTTTGGTTGTCTAGGTATCAAGTCAGGTCGTTTTATTTTTCATTTTTAGTTTTCCCCATTTTCAGTTTAACCCTATTGTTTTTTTCCCCATTAAGGTCAGAAAGGACCAGCAGAGGTACTAGTTGCAGTTTTGTCTCAGCTACATAATCACCATTGTTTGACTGCTTGTTAACTGTCAATCTAGTTTGCTGTATATAGCCAGTACATCACCACAGTATGTTGTCCAACTAGTCGTTTACTTGAATGTACAGATCTAGTCGTTTAATTGAATGTAATAATAATAATAATAATGTTAATAATAACAGATTTATTGATCAAGAGGCAGCGAGCAGTACAACATTTGTACAATAATTATTACTGAAGAGATCTTGATTTACAAGTATAATAAACACATGAACAGAGCACTTAAAACATTTGGAATAAAAAAGTAAATAGAGGAAAAACTAATAAAACTACTAAGATGTTGACTAGAAAAGCTAGAACACAGATCTTAAAACTATGTGGACTAAAAACGTGCGAGAGGAAACACTACTAAAAAACAAGAGGGTATTGACTAAAGTAGTGATACAGAATATGTTCGAAAATTAAAAGAAACAATTTATGACCAATATGAGCTTTGAACTTTTTGAACTATAATGGCCCGTGTTGGCTGAATAGGTGAGCTACGTGTGGAATGGTGGACTTCCTGTAACGCTCTGTGCGGCACCTGACGGCCGGCATCCTGGCACTGTGTTTGGTCTGGTGGCCGAACAGTGCTCGTCTTGGCAGAATGTTCTGGTGGTCATTTTTCCTTAATATGTGACCAAAGTTGTTACAGAATGTACAGATCAGAGAAGTGAATGTACGGGAGAATTGAGGATGAATGCGAAGTGAATGTAAAGGAGAATGAAGTTTGTGAATGTGGAGGAGAATGGGGATATTAAGTGTTGATTTTTTTTTTTTTTTTTTTTTTTTTTTTTTTTAGTAGGAGGGACAGCATAGGAGTGGATGGGACAAGAAGTTTCGTTTAGATCATTGATGAATAATAGGAAGAAAGTGGGTGACAGGACAGAACCCTGAGTAACACCACTGTTAATAGATCCAGGAGAAGAACAGTGACCGTTTACCACAGCAGCAATAGAACGGTCAGAAAGGAAACTTGAGATGAAGTTGCAGAGAGAAATATGAAAGCCATAGGAGTATAGTTTGGAAATCAAAACTTTGTACCAGATTCCATCAAAAGCTTTTGGTGCTTTTGATGTCTAAGGCAACATATCTTTAACTTGTCCTATCACTCCAATCCCTCCTCAGGATCCCCCTAAGCGAAGGTGCCTCTGGCGTTTTGCCTCTGCTAGTTGGGGGGACCTGAGGAGGTATTTTGCTGATTTTCCTTGGAATGACTAATGCTTCCGTGTCAGAGACCCGTCTTTGTGTGCTGAGCGCATAACAGAGGTGATAGTGTCTGGCATGGAGGCGTACATTCCTCACTCTTTTTCTCGTCCTAAACCTTCTAAACCTTGGTTTAACACAGCTTGTTCTCGTGCTATACATGATAGAGAGGTGGCCCACAAAAGGTACTTAAGCCTTCCATCACCAGAATCTCATGCACTTTATATTTCTGCCCGGAACCATGCCAAGTCTGTTCTCCAACTAGCCAAAAACTCCTTCATTAACAGAAAATGTCAAAACCTTTCAAGATCTAACTCCCCTCGTGATTTCTGGCATCTAGCCAAAAATATCTCCAATAACTTTGCTTCTTCTTCTTTCCCTCCTCTACTTCAACCAGATGGCACCACTGCTATCACATCTATTTCTAAAGCTGAACTCTTTGCTCAAACCTTTGCTAAAAACTCTACCTTGGACGATTCTGGGCTTGTTCCTCCCTCTCCTCCACCCTCTGACTACTTCATGCCACGTATTAAAATTCTTCGTAATGATGTTTTCCATGCCCTCGCTGGTCTAAACCCTCGGAAGGCTTATGGACCTGATGGGGTCCCTCCTATTGTTCTCCGAAACTGTGCCTCCGTGCTTGCACCTTGCCTAGTCCAACTCTTTCAGCTCTGTCTGTCAACATCTACCTTTCCTTCTTGCTGGAAGTTTGCCTACATTCAACCTGTTCCTAAAAAGGGTGACCGCTCTAATCCCTCAAACTACCGTCCTATTGCTTTAATTTCCTGCTTATCTAAAGTTTTTGAATCTATCCTCAACAGGAAGATTCTTAAACATCTATCACTTCACAACCTTCTATCTGATCGCCAGTATGGGTTCCGTCAAGGCCGCTCTACTGGTGATCTTCTGGCTTTCCTTACTGAGTCTTGGTCATCCTCTTTTAGAGACTTAGGTGAAACTTTTGCTGTTGCCTTGGACATATCAAAAGCCTTTGATAGAGTCCGGCACAAAGCTTTGATTTCCAAACTACCCTCCTACGGTTTCTATCCTTCTCTCTGTAACTTCATCTCAAGTTTCCTTTCTGACCGTTCTATTGCTGCTGTGGTAGACGGTCACTGTTCTTCTCCTAAATCTATTAACAGTGGTGTTCTTCAGGGTTCTGTCCTATCACCCACTCTCTTCTTATTATTCATTAATGATCTTCAAAACCAAACTTCTTGTCCTATCCACTCCTATGCTGATGATACCACCCTGCACTTTTCCACGTCTTTTCATAGACGTCCAACCCTTCAGGAGGTAAACATATCACGCAGGGAAGCCACAGAACGCCTGACTTCTGATCTTTCTAAAATTTCTGATTGGGGCAGAGCAAACTTGGTATTGTTTAATGCCTCAAAAACTCAATTCCTCCATCTATCAACTCGACACAATCTTCCAGACAACTATCCCCTCTTCTTCAATGACACTCAACTGTCCCCCTCTTCTACACTGAACATCCTCGGTCTGTCCTTTACTTATAATCTGAACTGGAAACTTTACATCTCATCTCTAGCTAAAACAGCTTCTATGAAGTTAGGTGTTCTGAGACGTCTCCGCCAGTTTTTCTCACCCCCCCAGCTGCTAACTCTGTACAAGGGCCTTATCCGTCCATGTATGGAGTATGCTTCACATGTCTGGGGGGGTTCCACTCGTACTGCTCTTCTAGACAGGGTGGAATCAAAAGCTTTTCGTCTCATCAACTCCTCTCCTCTAACTGACTGTCTTCAGCCCCTCTCTCACCGCCGCAATGTTGCATATCTAGCTGTCTTCTACCGCTATTTTCATGCCAACTGCTCTTCTGATCTTGCTAACTGCATGCCTCTCCTCCTTCTGCGGCCTCGCTGCACAAGACTTTCTTCTTTCTCTCACCCCTATTCTGTCCACCTCTCTAACGCAAGAGTTAACCAGTATTCTCAATCATTCATCCCTTTCTCTGGTAAACTCTGGAACTCCCTGCCTTCTGTATTTCCACCTTCCTATGACTTGAATTCCTTCAAGAGGGAGGTTTCAAGACACTTATCCACCAATTTTTGACCACTGCTTTGACCCTTTTATGGGACCGGCATTTCAGTGGGCATTTTTTTTTTTATTAGATTTTTGTTGCCCTTGGCCTTCCTACATAAAAAAAAAAAAATAGCAAAGGTTTCCTCCTCAGGTCCCCCCACCCCTCACCAAGCAGAGGCAGAACGCCAGAGGCACCTCCGCTTAGGGGGATCCTGAGGAGGGATTGGAGCGATAGGTCAAAATTGTGATCGGAGGACCCCAAAGCAGAAGATAGAGTACCAGCTTAAGCAGAAGGATTAGAGGTTAGGAAAAGGTCAAGAATGTTCGGCGTATCTCCAAGACGGTCAGGAATACGAGTAGGTTGTTGCACCAATTGCACTAGGTCATGAAGGATAGCAAAGTTAAGGTTTAGTTCACCATGATAGTCAGTGAAGGGAGAGGAAAGCCAAAGCTGGTGGTGAACATTGAAGTCCCCAAGAATAGAGATCTCAGCAAAAGGGAAGAGAGTCAGAATGTGCTCTACTTTGGTGGAAAACTCGAAGATTCAAGAGCGTGGGCACGAGAGCGTGGGCACGAGAGCAGGTTAAATATTGTTGAGCACACAGGCGCAACATCCAGCTTTGGGTATAACATCCAGCTTTGGATTGAAAATGAGGATAGAGCTAGTAGGAGGGAACAGAAAAGGGGCTACTGTCAGTGTGTTTCAGTGTGGGGATAAGAAAATGAGGTGGTTTAGTAGGTGGTGTTCTACAGACTGGAAAGACCGCGAATTTTGCAGAAGTTAAATGTCGCGAAGAAAAAGTTGAGGGGGGGTGGTTGTCAAGACACTTAGGGTCGATACCAGAGGAGCACTCCGACCTGGGAACATTAATTTGTGGTCCCCTCTCCAGATGCGGACTCCGAGGCTGGTGTAGGAATCATGATAATTTTGAGTGAAGGGTGTGTGTGTGTGTGTGTGTGTGTGTGTGTGTGTGTGTGTGTGTGTGTGTGTAGGAAGAGAGTTGACTGTTGGAAACGTTCAGCGACGTCACAGTTGGGTTTAATGATAGGTTCACAGCACCCCCTTTATCCAATGCTTTAGACCTCACTGGGAGTGATTATTATCGTTTTCAGCACGGACGGCAGATGTCCAGTGCCTCCTCGAATGGACGCGGAAAAAGTGAATGTAAAGTGAAGAGTTTGATCTCTGGTTGAGGTTTTGATTCCTATTATATATAAATTATTTGACTTCTGGTGGATGTCTTGGTCCTCTTATATAGACACCAAAATATCAGTCTCGTAACTTCCCCCCCCCCCCCACCAACCTCCATACCCCTGCTTCAAAATACCTTGAAGAGTCTCCGGAGAAAAACTGGGACCTGTTCAACGCAGGAAAAATTAAAAAAAAAAAAAATCATTTATAAAATAAATAAACTAAATATGTTACTAAATATTTATCTGGGGAGTCTGGGACTTAAAAACATAGATGCTCATTAATCGACAACACTATCAATCCACGAGTCTGACAAACACTATAACACTGAATAGCAATAGGCAAGCTGGATGTTAATGGCAGCAAGGTAATGCTGCAGGAAGGAGGGAGGCCATCATTGCCACCAGATACTCTAGACGGTAGGTAGGCTGTATGTTGACAGGAGCCTGATAATGGTTCAGGAAGGAGGGAGAGGAAGAGCCGGCCGTCATAAGTCATCACTGCCACAGCCGCCCGACACTTCACCTGCAGTAAAGATTTTGGAGTAAGTGTACATGCAACTAAGACGGTCTGTGTTTATGAAAAGGAGGGAGGACAAGTGTAGCGCAGGCCTCATTAAAATATAAGAAATTTCTCAAATACATATACAAAAAAATAAAAATAGAAGGAGTAGAGGACAAGCGTAACAACGCAGATATACTCATTAACAAGAAATCCCTCAAATACATAAATATGAAAAGGACAGAGGACAAGTTTAACGCAGGCCTCATTAGAAGATAAATTCCTCAAATACATATATTTTGTGTAAATTACAGACAAGTGTAACGTAGACCTACTCATTAACAAGAAATTCAATACAAATGCAAAAAAAAAAAAAAAATGCTACCTAAGTAGGTCGATATTCTTCTACATGCAATGAATCTCTTAAATACTTAAAAAGAATAAATAAATACTATAAAAAATACACATCAAATGTAGGATTTGTCCAGAGAACTGAACTACAGTTATGAAGTTCAAACACCTTGATAGTAGTATCGTTAAAAGTTGCAAGTTATCTAAAAACTAATCAAAACTTTTGATGATCAGACATCCGTTATAGGTATAACATGGATTAATAATTATCTAAAACCTAAGTATTCTAAACTCCTAAAATACCAAATTGTGTCCTTTGTAGTTAGAAGTAAGAAGTCACTGAAAAAGTATCGGTATGTTGCCGACCTCGTTAGGCTTCTTAATATGAGGGCATCAGGACCATAGGAGCTCAAGCGCCACCTCCCCAAATATGGAGTTACACATATCAGAAGAATTGGCAACTCCTCTGCCTAGCTGTGACGTTTGCAACAGTGACTTTCCAGCTTCCATATGGTTGAAAGTCCAGTAGTAGCAAGTGGAGTCACGACTTATCGACTTCGGATTCTTGTGTTGTATTACTGTTACTACTATTACTTATTCTTACTATTACTATTATTATTACTATTCTTACTATTACTACTGTTATTATTATTACTATTAGTTCTATTACTACAACTACTATTAATTATTATTGATTGTTACTATATTACTATTGCTTATTACTATTTCTTATTTATTTATTTGCTTCTATTACTATTTCTTATTTATTTATTTATTTTTTTTTTTACTGTTGTGATACCAGGAAGGTGTTAAAAACCTCATTATTTACTTCAGGTAAAACATTTTAAGGTTTAAATCTCAGGTCATGCAAGAAAAATGTACACAAACGATTTTTTTTTTTTTGGTAAAAAAAATAATGAAGAGCAGGGCTCTGTCTGAAACTTAGTTGAAATCGACATCTTTCTTAGAAGTGGCGTTTTGTTGATACACTTTAGATGCAGTTTTCTCATTTAAAAAAAATTCCGCTTGAGCCCCTATGGTCCTGATATATATACGTATATAGATCTACAATAACTGGTACTGTGAAATATTCTCCGTTACTATCCGTATCGGAAAATATCAAGTTAATTAGTTCTCATGACCAAATGGGCTCGTGGCCGTGAAGGTAATAACGCAGTGGTGGTTGTTTATCCCGATGGACCGAGCAAGTCATAAACACTAGTTTTTCTTTTACGTTACACCCCAGTGAGTATCACCTCATAATGTACGTACTTCATTAGAGAAAACACCACTGAACTGTCCATGGATTGGTGGCTGGGGTCAGCCAAGTACGTCAACAGTGTGCGGCTGTGAAAGCCGCTTGTTCGGATTTAACTACACAGGAGAATACGAGAATACGAAGCCAGACGCAGAGCCGATTCCTCCCACTGAATTTAGGAATAGAATTATGGATATGTACGAATTTATAATTATGGGTATGTATGAATTTATATCCTCTAGTATACATTAATCTCCCTTACATACTAAACGTACAGTACTATTCTTAAAAGACCAATCCACAAACTAACTATTCTATAAACGGGGATAACGGATAATTTCAGACACTGTTAGTTTGGTATGAACGAGAGGTTATCGACATTAAATGTCGATAACCTCTCGTTCATACCATGGGTCAAATTTTGACCCATACTAGTCTGGCATGAACAGAAGGCAAGTGGTACTTTTCCTACAACCATGAATCTTAAGTCCGGTGTAGGTTCCCTCGTGGACCTCGATTGAAACACCGGTACATAGTTCCAATAAAACTAGTCCAGTACTGTACACACAAAGTTATATACTAAACGTACTACTGAACGTAGAAACTAAATTAACATATTACGAATTACCTGAAATTATTACTACATGTTCCACTTCACCCTCTTTCTGCTATTGATTCGAAGCATTAAAACACGATGGTACTTGAAGCACGATCCCGAATTACCAATTATATCAACGCTGTGCATGCAAGCACTTGTATATTTTAGTAGTTTAAGTCGAGGTAATTTCAACCCCAAAAAACTGCTGAGCAGCTTGCTTCACGATGTAATCCTTTAGTCAGCGGTATATCTTTCTACATGTAACATTTCGAAGCCCTGTAGCGAAGGCCGTTGCTGTCTGAGGGTTAGATTTTAAGAATGCAGATTGTAATTTCTTAGCAGCAAAAAAAACAGTTACGTATCCCCTGCTAACCATAACCACCACCACTCTACGCCTAGTTAACCCGCCGAAAATCACAATGAGGCATCATAAGATACCTTAATATTAAGCCAAAGTTAAGGTAAAATGATTCGGACAATCTCACCATATTACATTTATAATTCTATAACCTGAACATGGAAAAAAAAAAAAAATCCTTTGTCCTCATGCAAACAATTCTACGAGGTCGGTATCAATCCAAAAGGACGGCACCGTAACTATGACAATGCAAAAAAAGTTAATACGCCGCTTCAAGATTCATAACTTTCAGCACTCGTAATCACCAATATGAGCATAACACAAAAACAAGTGAAACCTTAAGAAACTATCAGATTTAACAGGGGACCACACAACATGACAATGATAAGACACTCTCACTGGTGAACAGAGAACCTGTGAACGGAGAACCGAACAAAAAACCGAGGAGCACTTCCAATACCTTACCTTGGCAAACACCTTAGCTGGGCAACGTGTGAAGAGGCACAACGCCTACGCCTGTCACGCAAGGCTCAAAGTAACCTCCAATGACACTTGCTTCGGAGCTTCATGGACTTCAGACCGACTCAGGAACGATCTTTTGGGGAGCGACTCAACCAGCCACAAACCACCACCTTGGAATGGCTTCAACTATGCTTGTTTTATCATGTTATAATAATTGTTACTGATACTACCATTAAAACCGTTACCACATTACGCAATGAAGAGAGAGAGAGAGAGAGAGAGAGAGAGAGAGAGAGTGTGTGTTTCAAAGGACGGGTTTACAAGTTCTGAGCAATTACCATATTAATGTGAAACTTGGAAACTCCCAAAATTGTAAATTGTTAACCAGCGCATGGCAGCTGAGACATGGTTATTAGTGTGTGTGTGTGATAATAATAGTAGTGGCAGTAATAGTAGTAGTAGGAGCAGGAGGTGGAACAACAATAATAATAATAATAATAATTACAACTTTATGGGGGATGAATTTTATAGCAACCTGTGTTAATAATAATAATAATAATAATAATAATAATAATAATAATAATAATAATAATAATAATAATAATAATAATGTTATAAAAAAATTTATTTATCAAAATGTAGTGCACAGCACAAGGTACAGTTACTAAAAAATCTTGATTTACAAATTAATAGAATATCTACATTGGACCCATAATCTTATCATGAACAGCTATCCTGCTACAAAATTCATCCCATAGAACTGTTTGTATATGACTTCACTGGGTACACACTGGCTACAACTGACCTGTGGTGTGTGTGTGTGTGTGTGTGTGTGTGACAAACAAACAAAGAGAGGAAGATATACACACACACACACACACACACACACACACACACTGACTGACTGATTCTCACTTGCTTCCTGATGTTGTAGGTATAGGTAAATGCACATGTCTGATGTATGTTGTGCTGATTAGATATATGTGTTTTAAATGTTGTTACTTATGTATTCATTTTACCACCTTTAGGATACCTGTGGGAAGTAGAATCAATCTTTCCTTTAATTTCTTAAAATAACTGTTTAATATTAAATCAAAATTAAGAACTCAATTTTTATTCTTGGGATAGATCAAATGCAGTTACTAGAAAGTACATCAAAACATCTATTTGTACAATACTTGATACATTAGTAAATCTTCCCACATATTCCCATATACCAAGAACTGATGATGGCAAATGCCAATCATGAACCACATCTGGAGCAGCCACACACCTATTAAAGAAACAAGAATATCTCATACCGAGATTTCTAACAGGTTCTTGGTAACTAGCTACACTCCATACTTATGACCATCCTCACAAATTGCTTAAACAAAATTATGCATTACTCTGAAAAAAATTACTAATGTATCAAATGCTCTCAGTTATGACAACTGAATTCACAGTATGTACATATCAAACATACACCCTTACCATGAAAGTACAATGAGGAGTAAGAAACATAAGAAAGTAAAACCTTCCGCCATTCAGTAAGTCTGTGTGAGATTTTTGCTCGTTATGTCAAGTACTGTACAAACTTTTAACCTCAATGACGTGAAATAAAGGAATCCACAACTCTATACATGAAGAATATTTGGCCAACAGTCAAAAGGAATTAGAGTTATGAAAAGCTGAAACAATTTATGAGAGAGAGAGAGAGAGAGAGAGAGAGAGAGAGAGAGAGAGAGAGAGAGAGAGAGAGAGAGAGAGAGAGAGAGAGAGAGAGAGAGAGAGAGAGAGAGAGAGAGAGAGAGAGAGAGAGAGAGAGAGAGAGAGAGAGAGAGAGAGAGAGAGAGAGAGAGAGAGAGAGAGAGAGAGAGAGAGAGAGAGAGAGAGAGAGAGACTTTCAGATGTTTGGAGGAAAGAAGAGCATCCCTAGCCCAGGTTCCACCACATTTCCAGAACCTGTACCTGCATGAGTCAGGGACCTGTAAGACCAGTATTACACAGGGAGCACAGCCTTCTTGAAACTGCTGGTCCTTTGTGGTGTTTCTCTCACACATCTCTCACACATCTTGGTTGCAAGAAATTCTGAAGAGGAATTTCCCCAAACCCCAGCTCAGTGGAGGTGTTGCAGTAAAGGCCTTGGTAATGCCACCTCCATTACATTATATTTTGGCAAACTTGTTTTCAATGGATAATTTTCTTTTGACAAGGACTTCTCCACCAAAATTGTGTTGAAGGAAATGCTTTCTGTGTAACAACAGCTTGAGCAGTCTTCCTAATTCACCTGACACCCTTATACATACAAAATACAAATCTGTAAGTTCAGATACAAATTTATATAAATGGATAAATAGGTAGTTATGTTTCAAAAATATTTTAAGTGAACAAACTTAATGATGTCTATTTAAACATAATATCCTTCACAAAAATACGAAAATAAAATTGAACGCAGCTAATACTTATGTGTCATATGGACTCAAAATATTAGTCTTTTATGTTCCTTTCCGCCATTTTTCAGCATGAGTGTACTCGGTCATGGGCTTCCCTCCAATGCCACACGTGCCAATGCCCACTCTCCCATTGGCAGCATCAGGTGTGGCAAATATAGACTTCTTTGTGACACCTTTCAGCTTCTTTGTCTGACAGTAAGAAAATGAGAGAATGCTCATGTTAATATTCCTGTGATTGGAATGTTCTATTTTTCTTTTATCTGTAAGAAATACTGTTTACAAGTGTAAGCTTTGCTATTCATTATTGTTTGTCACAGTGATTGATGCTCTATTCATCAACAGTGGCAACAACATAGTCAAGTCACAGACTTCACCCATATGAGCACACATCAAGGCAACATAATTTAAGTTCGGTTTTTCTAAGTTTAAATTTCTTTACAATAAAATACTATTAAGAAAAGCTCCCAGCCCTCCACTCCTTTGGCTTTTAGTCACCCACTGCAACTTGTCCCATATTTTGGGATTGTCTAATAGTCCACAAAGATAATCACCTAGGATGGCTGCAATAAAAAGTTAAGGAAGGTGGCAATGCCACATCCCACACAACAAACAACTAAAAAATGCATCACTTCACCATCTAAACTTTGTTTTTTAGTTCATATGCTTCTACTGTTCCAGTAACCTATATCTGACAATTACAAATCTACACAAACCTGCAAGATCCATTTTCTATGTACCACGCTGCCATGTCTCTTAAAAGCAGGATAGACATAGCAAGGTATTTACAGTTAGCAACACGCGCGATTAGAACTCCCGCCAATGTAAGCGTCACATTGCACAAACTGGTAACTTGCTCTTTCTCAGTCTGAAAAAATCTCCTGGGAGAAGATAACTACATGACAACTTAAGTTAGCCCCTCATATGTTTTTGACAGCATGGAATAATGGATTCAATGTTTGATATATTGACAGGAAGAGTTATCTTTTATGACTGCTTCTTGCTTTGACTAAATGGTTGTGTTAGATGCCATAATTACATAGTACAAGTGTTAGAGTTTCACTGGAATAGTGAAACAAACTGAAAAAATAAACCATATACTCGTAACTATTGCAATGAAAAGACTGAGTGCATTGGTGAAAAGGTGGGACACAAGGATGTGCCTCATCACAAACATAACGGTGGGCTGTCCCAAAATGTTTGACATCACCTTACATGGTATCAAGAGACAGTTAAAGGTATATCCTCAGCTTACAGCAAAACACTTAAAAAAACAAACATTTTGGAGCAGCCCATCACCATGTTTGTGATGAAGCACATCCTCACATTCCTCATCATGCTATTTCTTCACCAACACACTCACAGTCTTTTCACAGTAATAGTTATAATATTTTGTTTTCATTTGTTTCACCATTCTATGTAGTGAAACTCTAACACTCATACTACATAATCGTGGCCTGTCCATTTTCCAGGCGTTGCACATCATTTCAGTAGAACACTTTGTGTAAAACAAACACAGCTGTTTTGATAGACAAAGGAGAGGTCACAAAAGATATCTCTCTCTTATGTCAATATGTCAAACACTGAATCTGTTACTTTATGCTTTCAAAAACATATGAGGAGCTAATCTAAGTTGCCATGTTTTTTTTTTTTTATGTAGGAAGGATACTGGCCAAGGGCAACAAAAATCTAATAAAAAAAATGCCCACTGAAATGCCAGTCCCATAAAAGGGTCAAAGCAGTGGTCAAAAATTGGTGGATAAGTGTCTTGAAACCTCCCTCTTGAAGGAATTCAAGTCATAGGAAGGTGGAAATACAGAAGAAGGCAGGGAGTTCCAGAGTTTACCAGAGAAAGGGATGAATGATTGAGAATACTGGTTAACTCTTGCATTAGAGAGGTGGACAGAATAGGGGTGAGAGAAAGAAGAAAGTCTTGTGCAGCGAGGCCGTGGAAGGAGGGGAGGCATGCAGTTAGCAAGATCAGAAGAGCAGTTGGCATGAAAATAGCAGTAGAAGACAGCTAGATATGCAACATTGCGGCGGTGAGAGAGGGGCTGAAGACAGTCAGTTAGAGGAGAGGAGCTGATGAGACGAAAAGCTTTTGATTCCACCCTGTCTAGAAGAGCAGTATGAGTGGAACCCCCCAGACATGTGAAGCATACTCCATACATGGACGGATAAGGCCCTTGTACAGAGTTAGCAGCTGGGGGGGTAAGAAAAACTGGCGGAGACGTCTCAGAACACCTAACTTCATAGAAGCTGTTTTAGCTAGAGATGAGATGTGAAGTTTCCAGTTCAGATTATAAGTAAAGGACAGACCGAGGATGTTCAGTGTAGAAGAGGGGGACAGTTGAGTGTCATTGAAGAAGAGGGGATAGTTGTCTGGAAGATTGTGTCGAGTTGATAGATGGAGGAATTGAGTTTTTGAGGCATTGAACAATACCAAGTTTGCTCTAACCCAATCAGAAATTTTAGAAAGATCAGAAGTCAGGCGTTCTGTGGCTTCCCTGCGTGATATGTTTACCTCCTGAAGGGTTGGACGTCTATGAAAAGACGTGGAAAAGTGCAGGGTGGTATCATCAGCATAGGAGTGGATAGGACAAGAACATGGATAGGACATGTAGTTATTTTCTCCCAGCAATTTTTTTTCAGACCAAGGAGCGAGTTGCCAGTTTAAGCAATGTGATGCTCACATTGGCAGAAGTTTTATTCACCTATGCTGCTGACTATATTTTAGGTTAGTGGAGAACTGAATCTGCCTTCCTCTATGTCTTTGTCTTACCATAGGGAAGAGGATTCTCACTTCCCTCAGTAAATATCTTAGTTGCATTATATGATATGTAGGGAATGCTGAGATACTTACCTGATGTTCTGTGCCTCAGGGCTGGCTATATGGCTATCCATCCAAGGTGACTACTATTCTTTTGCCTTCATCTTTCAGCTATACTTACAACACAGACAGAATACAGAGAGAAGTCATTAAACTTGACACATCTATGAGTGGCCATCATAATCTGGTTGCAAACATCCACACAAACATTTATGGCAACTTACACATCTAACTTTGGTTGAGAAAGCCAGCCACTTGGCCTTGTCTGCTTCATGAGCTTCTTCTATCTGCTTTTGTCTGTCATGCTTACGTTGTTTCCTTTTCTTGGCTTGCTGACGCTGTGCTTCTACCACCTTCCTCCTGAAATATAATTTGACTTTAAAAAGCAATACACTACCAAAGAATTTTTCTTGATTAATGTTTGAAAAAAAAAGCTTTATTTCTTTCAAAACATCTGTGTATCTCTATTGCCTGATCCCTGATGATGCTGAGGGGTAACTGTAAAGTGATTCAGCTTTCTAGCAATTAGAGATAGAGAGGCATGTCAATCCATCTGTTTTCAGCCAAGCAACTTCTTAAAACATGTTTAAAACAATTAATTCTTTGTGGAAGTTTACATGATCTTTAAGCAATGGTGCACTTACTTATTTTTGTCAGAATCCCCAAAGCCTGGCCGGTGCAAACCTTTCTTCTCATTTGGGATGCGTTCCTTCAGCGCAGACAAGTTGGTTACATCAGAGTTTCCAAAGCCATCGAAGGTTATTGCCACCAGGCCATCATCTGTTATGGCATCAATTACTGCATCATACCTACAAAAAAAGTTGAAAAATTATTTCTAATACTCAAAAATCATGAAAACAAGAAAGATGCTAGAAATGTTACTAGAGAGCCAATTACCAATAAATGATGATCTTTAGAAATTATGAATTATTTCCTATGCTGCTCCCAAATGAGCCTCCATTCCTTGTATATATCAACCTATGAAGCAGGATGAATTAGAACACCAGTCTTTAATCCCTGAATCAAGGAGCATGAGAGTCAACATTTTACAATATACATGTATAGGCTAAATTACACAGTGAAGCCATTTGATATATGTACACCTGATACCTCTAACACATCACCAACAACTCTCACCACTAAAGGAAATGGGCAGCAACCATCTCCTTAATTCTTCCCCTTCAGTGACAACCAGTGCCAATGAGACAAAATGACTGGACAGGTATTAACTCTTGGAGAATTTGCCCCAAGCTCCAGATACAGATAATGTATATCTTTTCAACTCTTACCGTTACCTTAAAGTGATGTCACCTTCCAGGCTTGATCAGTTAGCTAGTGTGGGGCCTTGACAAGACAGTGACTGACTTGTCAACTCACCACAGTAAATAACACACCTGC
This sequence comes from Scylla paramamosain, assembly GCF_035594125.1. NCBI lineage: Eukaryota > Metazoa > Arthropoda > Malacostraca > Decapoda > Portunidae > Scylla > Scylla paramamosain. Next base: position 13,608,340 of record NC_087157.1, on the reverse strand, counting down.
CAGGCTGCGAGATAAAAGCTGCTTATTATGGACCGTAATGCAGTAGCAGTATTTGCGAAATAAAGAGCCTCTTAATCCTTGGATTCCCTACAACACTTAGATGACTATTAGTTGAGTTTATATGACAAAGTTTGTGGCAGGGAAATGCCAACAATGTTCATTGCTTCAAATGTAGTATATGCTATTTGTATTTTCACCTGATATCATCTTTTCCTACACAGAATGCTCTGTGATGTGCTGGCTACATGACTAAAAAAATGTTCAAGATCTTGTGAGACTTACCACTGTGAATCTTCGGACCACACCGCCATGCACTTGTCTCCAACCTTCCATGCTCTCACAGCTCCAGACTCTTTGCTGCTCCCCTCACTGGTAACACCTGCAGCTGCTGTTGAGGAACTTCCTGTGAAAAATAAGAACATTATAATTCATAACACATGAAAAATCTGTAATTACAAGTTACAGAAATTACTCAAGATATTTCATCATTGCTGACAGTCCACCCCTGCCTCAGTGGCTGAATCAAACTTCTGACCAACTCCTTCCTCTTCCGAAATTCAGGAGACAAGGCAGTGATGCATCTCAACTGCTTCAATGCTGTTGTTCCTGTCACTTCATGACTCTAACTTCTTCCTAGGGTTATGAGCAAGATCTAACTCTCCCACCAGGAAACTGCTCTAACCCACCATCAAATACAACTTTTTGGCTGCAAGCTGAGTACTGTACTACAAGAGTTATCTGGCCCCAGGACAAACAGAAAAGACTACATCAAAAGTATTCTGAGGATCAAGACCAGGAAGAAGAAAACACAATAAAGAAAACTGATATCAGGCATACTGTCAGAAGGTGAAGGTGAGTGAGGGTTAAGTCCCAAATCATACATCTTTGGCATACTGAAAAATGTACCAGAAGTGGATGATGTACAGACCTTGTGTTTCAATCAAGTTCTCTGTGAGAGTGATGACCTCCAAAAGATCTCTCTTGAGTTTGACCAGTTCGGCATTTGTTGGATCTGAGGTCAAGGCTGCCTCAACCTTCAAGGAAAATAAATCATGTAAGTACATTTGATAATAAAAGCTAATATAAAACTAATAAATTTCCTTAAAGTTGTAATTACCTATACAAGATGTAAGACAGTATCTTAATTCTTAAACAACAGTGCAATTCATCAAAGCCTATTCTATCAGCCATGATTATTGATAAAACACAATATCTAATGTGTGCTCAAGGAGAGATTCATTAAGTTCCTGTGGTTGTAGTTGTGTACATATATAGATGGCATTATGGAGGTAATGGATAAGTAGTGGATGCAAGAATACAGCTCCAATACCTCATTAGGACTGTTTTCAAAGGTCACAAAGATAAATGGAAAGGTTTTCATATATATATATATATATATATATATATATATATATATATATATATATATATATATATATATATATATATATATATATATATATATATATATATATATATTCCCATTGGTATTGTACAGGTTTGAATATAAAACTGGAACCATCAAAACACTCTTGAGAACCTTGATACCATATACTAGAGTATACAAGTATCTTCATGTTGGACACAGTCCCAGCTGTGTCCGCCACCCTCCTGTGTTTCTCGCCTGTAATTTTTGGCGGGATCACTTGTGGCATCCTCCCGCATGCCTTGTCTCCTTGACAGTCTCAGGTAGTTTTGGGCCCAGACTCAGCAGGATGGCACTCTCTGTACCTTTGCAGTTCTTTATAATATATAGCAGCCTAGTACCAGTGAATTTCCTTGGCACCCTTCAGCAGCATTACTGGAAGCACCTCACCCTCTACAACCAACAAAACAAGCATACAGCAAGTTAAAACTAGAACATATGGTAGTAGCGGAAGGATGGAGGATTCTTCTGCCCACATGTCTTGCCTGCTCACCAGCTACTCCAGCATCCATTGATGCCTTAGCTGTTCTTCTGTTACACTACCATGTCTACAGTGCCTTCTTCAGCTGCTTCTGGGCCTCTGTCAAGCTTTCTACTGCCTGCCTGCCTATCAGCCTGTGTTCCGATACGACTTCAAGCCATCACTGACGCATCTCACCAGCTGTAGCCACTCTTCCTGTTATTTCAAGACTGGACTATTCAAGCTGTCACTGATGCATCTCGCCAGCTACAGCTGCTGTTCCTGTTGTTTCAAGACTGGACTCTTCAAGCTGTCACCAACGCATCTTGCCAGCTACAGCTGCTGTACCTGTTTCAAAACTGGACTTTTCAAGCCATCACCAATGCATCTCAACTGCTTCAATGCTATTCCTGTCACTTCAAGACTTAGAACTTCTCAGCTGCCAGTCTTCACTTCAATATTGCATCAACAATTGCTTTGGTGCCACTGTTCACGTCACTTCAATTTAGGATTTCTCAGCCATCAGTCTTTGCACTGTCACTGTGTGAATTATTAGTGTATTGCCAGTGCAGTGCCATTTTTGCAATTTATTTGGCAAAGAAATGCCATATTATGTTTGTCTGCTGTAAGGGTGCAGCTGAGGTGTAGCCGTGCATTGTACAAGCATCTTTGTGTTGGACACAGTCCCAGCTGAGTCAACCATTCTCCTGCACTTCTTGCCTGTCATTTTTGGCAGGATCATTTGTGGCATCCTCCCAGGTGCCTTGTCTCCTTGTCAGTCTCAGCTGAGTCTCTGATACCCTCAAGGCCCAGACTGGGCAGGCTGGTGCTTTCTGTATACAGCAGCCTAATACCACTAAGTTTCCATGGCACCCTTCAGCAGCACTCCTGGGAGCACCTCATCCTCTACAACCAACAAAACAAACAAACAGCAAGTTAAAACAAGAACATGTGCCTATTGAAATAACTCAGGATGGTACACCAAAATGTTTAAGAATATAACCCAATTACCTTTTTTACATACCCAATCCAGCAAAAGTTCTTAATTTCATCAGTCTACTAACAAAACATTAATACACCCTGGTGTACCTGTTGGTTCTATATAAGTCCTTTGTTCTGCCAAACCCTTGACTAACACTACTTCCAACAGACTGACATGCATGCAGACTTAAAGTGTCCTATTATTTCACAGGCAATTACCTTTATTTGCTTGACTGGCTTGAGTAACAAGATATACTTTGAATGTTGATTTTCATGCCTTAAGATCTATTATCCCAACATTATACAACAGCTTTTCACCTGAGTTACAAAGAATTATTAACATGAAAACTGTAACACAAAACTGAATGCTTATTAATTCTTGAAATGTTTTGATTATCGATTATTGAGGAGCATCCAGTGTGATTCTTCACCTGATAGATGATGAATAAGATATAGGGATCCCATAGGGCACTTCAGCAGTGGGACCAGATAAACAAGAATCACAAGTAAGCAAACAAGCCAACCAGGTGAGTAAACTAAGTGAGAATGTGTTGTTATGATAAAGACGCATGATAAGAACTTGGATTGTTTAAAGGTAAATAAATATAATTAATATTTGGAAGGTAATGACTGATAATCCATACTCCCACTAGGTTAACTCAACTAGTTGGCTACCCCTTGTTAGCACATAAGATGACAATAGAAGTACAATGCAGAGGTACCTAAGGGCACCATGCATCTGCAGGAATGCCAGTCAATATAATTCTATTACAAGACTGAGAGTTGGTAAAAACAACGACTGAGTTGTGTACCATATGCAGAGTACTGTTGTATGTACATAATGTATAAATTATTATGAGATCAGTGAATACTACTACAGATTTATATTTTTCGTACTGATTAGGTTAGGAGACTGGTTAGTAATATGACAATGAAGCCATTAACTCCATGAGGAGCAGGGAAGGACTACATGAGGGGATTAGGGAAATAACCTTAGTCTACTGATTTCCGGACAGTGGCTGTTTATTTCTGGGTAAAAATGGGATGCTTTTCCCACTCGTGATTTACACAATGAAGAAATCAGATGTAAAATTAATGAACTGAATTAATCTAAACATAACCGATCCTAAACTCTCGGCTGAAAACACTAATGTTACTTCAATATTATCTCTCCATTAATAAAATTTGTAGGAAAGGAAAAAAGGAAAGCAAGAATCGTCCCTTCCCGAAAACGACCATAATAAAATATACTATCATACCTTTACTTCCCTCCATATACATGTGTCTGCTAGTTCGTGGATACCTAACCAGGTCTTCAAGCTATTGTTGGAGATGGAATTCGTCTCTTACCTGTTCTAATTGGACTTTATAGGTGTGCAGGCTCTGTCCCAGACCTTCCGCCATTGTGTTTGTTTACACTGGTGGTGCTGCTGCAGCCAGGGACCAAGACTTCCGCTCCCCAGAAACACTCAACGTTCTCAGCCCATAACCAATATCATTACTTCTGGTGCTGACATCTTAGTGCTCTGCTGAAATAATTGTACATATAAATCCTGAAAATTATTGTAAGGGTTATCTGTACCATTTGACGCAGGTTATAGTGAGAAAACAAAGAAATACTATATCTGCTTCTGAGAACTACTATCATTCTGGTCGAATATATTGCGGAACCAGTGTTTTAAGATATTTTCCTAGTTTTAGAGGCTTTCTGGTGTGGTAAAGTATGATGGAGAGCTTTCTAGGGAGTTTATGAAAGGCAAGGAGTTTTAGGGAATTAAAGTTTTAAAGATGAAAAGTAAAAACTAGTTGATTAATTATGTTGTACACTGAATGAGCTTCATTTCAGAACATGCAGGGTGGGAAGCGACATCCATCAGGCACCTTCGCACTACTAAGAAATACAAAATCCTGGTCTCTTTTGTTTTCTCGATTAAGAATATATATATATATATATATATATATATATATATATATATATATATATATATATATATATATATATATATATATATATATATATATATATATATTACAGTATGTCGATAATTGTCTACTGGAGGAGCTTCATTTCAGAATATGCTGAGGGTGAGGAGCGGCATTCATCACAGCACTATCAAATGAAACTGGAAATCCTCCTTTCCTTTGTTTTATCGATGAAAAACCAACGATAGCATGTTGGTATTATGATCATTTCATGATTATTTCAGGCATGCATTCTGAAGTACCCTTGAGTGCAGATACTCACCCTACAGCACACAGCGTTCAAAGCCAGTGTCATCCTGTTGGGTCATCCTGTTGGGTGTTGCAACTCACTTTAGTAGTAGTAGTAGTAGTAGTAGTAGTAGTACTTTCTTTATGTAGGAAGGATACTGGCCAAGGGCAACAAAAATCTAATAAAAAAAATGCCCACTGAAATGCCAGTCCCATAAAAGGGTCAAAGCAGTGGTCAAAAATTGGTGGATAAGTGTCTTGAAACCTCCCTCTTGAAGGAATTCAAGTCTTAGGAAGGTGGAAATACAGAAGCAGGCAGGGAGTTCCAGAGTTTACCAGAGAAAGGGATGAATGATTGAGAATACTGGTTAACTCTTGCGTTAGAGAGGTGAACAGAATAGGGGTGAGAGAAAGAAGAAAGTCTTGTGCAGCGAGGCCGCGGAAGGAGGGGAGGCATGCAGTTAGCAAGATCAAAAGAGCAGTAAGCATGAAAATAGCGGTAGAAGACAGCTAGATATGCAACATTGCGGCGGTGAGAGAGAGGCTAAAGACATTCAGTTAGAGGAGAGGAGTTGATGAGACGAAAAGCTTTTGATTCCACCCTGTCTAGAAGAGCAGTATGAGTGGAACCCCCCCAGACATGTGAAGCATACTCCATACATGGACGGATAAGGCCCTTGTACAGAGTTAGCAGCTGAGGGGGTGAGAAAAACTGGCGGAGACGTCTCAGAACACCTAACTTCATAGAAGCTGTTTTAGCTAGAGATGAGATGTGAAGTTTCCAGTTCAGATTATAAGTAAAGGACAGACCGAGGATGTTCAGTGTACAAGAGGGGGACAGTTGAGTGTCATTGAAGAAGAGGGGATAGTTGTCTGGAAGGTTGTGTCGAGTTGATAGATGGAGGAATTGAGTTTTTGAGGCATTGAACAATACCAAGTTTGCTCTGCCCCAATCAGAAATTTTAGAAAGATCAGAAGTCAGGCGTTACTACTACTAATACTAATACTACTAATACGATTAGCTACTACTACTACTACTACTACTACTACTACTACTACTACTACTACTACTATCCATGTTGCTGTTGGCTGCAGAGAGAGAGAGAGAGAGAGAGAGAGAGAGAGAGAGAGAGAGAGAGAGAGAGAGAGAGAGAGAGAGAGAGAGTTCACAGATCACAAAATAGGCACTTTAATTCTTCTTAGATAATTCAAATCACTTTTATGTAAATATATTTATTTGTGAAAAAAAAAAAAAACGTATGCAAAAATATATACGTATACATTCTTATAGAAAAGATACAAAACTATATGCTATACAATATACTCTGTAAAGAAAATATATAGACTCTTATGAAAAGCGTAATAGTACATAAATTAATGATGATAATGACTAGGCGAGTTTGGAAGGAGTCACAGAAAACGATATCCAGGTGAGAGGGAAGCTTAACCAATCATTCCTCCAGTTGACAAATAAAACAGGTGGAACAGATGAGCGATAAAGGCACGAAACAGGTAATCGCAGTTCACCTCAAGGAAAATGATAACCACGATGAAAGGAGGACTTAACTAATCATGCCTGCAGGTGGTGTAGGAAAAAAAATTAAATAAAGATAAGGGATGAAGAAAAATGAAAGAAAAAGAAGAAAAGATCGTAATTCATAAGGGCAAGATTGGAGAAGCGTCTTATCCTCAACATATGGGAGAAGAGACAAGGATGCCTATTATTAAGTTGAAATAGATTCTTTCTCTCACAGACGATGTTCCTCTTAGTAATACTGCGCCTGACCCTCAAAGGTGTAGGTGGGGTGGAACCCAGTCTCATCAGCGTAGTAATTGACGGTCATGAGGCGGGAGTCAGCCAGAAGAACATAGTAAGTGCCGGAGGTATAGGCGCCTTCACGTCCCTCCTGGTGGCCGAACCTAACTGGGTTGTTGTAAGGGTCAGCGGCATCCACTGTATAGGCGAAGTTGTACGCTGGTGGTGTGTATTCGTAGTCGTTTCCAAGGTGCTGTGGCGCGGGGGTGGCGGCAGCGATCAGAGCGGCCAGGAGCAGCAGGACCTGGAAAAACGACCACGTCATTGACCCTTGAGTGCAGCAAAGTGACTGACTGGAGCACTTAACGGCAGCGAGGAAACAAGGAATATGGCGACAGTGTATTGGGAAGAGGACTACAATAGAGAAAAACCTATTTGAACTATGGAAACAAAGCAGAAGATATGCTAAAAGAAATAGAGGGGCGAAAGTGAAGGTGGAAAGAAAACGATGCACTGGGTTCGACCTGAGGGTGAAGAATGTGGAAAAAAGACATCGTATAAGTATGAAGCCAGTCGTTGACGGCGAAAGAAGAGGAGCATAAAGTTGAATAATAAGTGGAAGGTGAGAGGACACATTTCATCAAACATCAGCATCTGCTTCAACATGAACCCTTCCTCAATGCAGTAAAAGCAGTCCAAGGAACACACAAGAGGTAACGCGTAAACCAGCACTGCATTCACCTTCATACTGGCGGAGCGGCGAGTGTTGTGGGGAGATGTGATCCTTACAAGGGCTGCCGAGAGACTGATACCATTCTCTCATACACTTCGTCTTTATATACTCTCAGCAAGCAGCAGCGGGTAGGGAAGGGCACTGGTTGGGAGGGAATGAGTTTTTCACCCTCCCCTTTCCCTCTTTCGTATTTCTTGCAGGTGGTTTTGTCCCGCGGTGAAGGTGTTGGCTGCGTATGAAGGCGGCTCCTGTTCTTCGTAAATGCTGCGGGATCAGCTTCTGCCTCTCAGTGAAGGAGGTGATTATTGAAATAAGATGAGCGCCGGCAGTGTGAAGCGGCAGTGGTGTTGATGATAGGTGGCGGTGATTGTGGTCGTGGTTGCGGTGATGGGTGGCGGTGACAGTGGTGATGGTGACAGATGAGGTTGATTGGTGATGATACTACTGGAATGGTGATGATGGGGGCATGGTGTTTGCATTTACGACAACAGCACTACTACTACTACTACTACTACTACTACTACTACTACTACTACTACTACTACTGATGATGATGATGATGATGATGATGCTGGTAGTGTTACTGGTGATAATAATGCATGTTTTTAAAGGGAGCTTTCATCATACAACCCGAAGGAGAAACAGACGTGTCGCCTAACCTTTCTATTCGTGCTCCACTGAAACACTCATTTACGCATTTGAGTGTTCGTCTGCACCAAGGTCTATAAATGTCTCTGTATGCCTTGATCAGTACTATGCGAAGCGTGTGGAGG
>NC_087157.1:13535000-13592500 GCF_035594125.1 Scylla paramamosain | reverse complement strand
CCTCTTCTTGCCCTCCCTCCTCATACTCCATTCCTATCTCTCCCTGCCTTCCTTCGTCTTCCTCCATCTCACCAGCTCTCTTCGTATCCACTCTCATTCCTCTCTCTCTTTGTCACCGCATCTCCCTTTCATTCCCTTCCTTCCATCCACTTTCCTCCATCTCCCATCCCTTTGTCTTTTCATCAAGAGGCCACAGCAAGACGCGCCTGCCCATTGACTGTCCAAACATTGTCAGCGTCTCCTCTAACTTGCCCAAGACACTGATACTTCTTCCAAGAACGTAGTGATGGTTTTATGAAATTGTCTATTCTAATCGTTCGTGTGATCCGATATTTTTAAACTTTCACTTTTCCGTCCATTATTTTTTTTAACCCTTTCTCCTTCCCATACGAAAAAAAAAGAAAAAAGAAAAAAAAAAAGGAACGTGAACGAGCCGGAAAAGATTACATGTGCCAAGGATTATTTTCTAGTAGTAATAATAGTAATAATGGAACACGGAAGAAGGAGATGGAAGTAAGGAGCAGCAGGGAAAAAATAAGGAGGTGCTGGGAAAAACAATCTTTTTGAGGTAGGAATGTTGTTTATCCAAGACAGGAAGGAATGCTCTGTATCCAAAGACGTGAGGAAATTGGACAGAGCTGAAAGGCCTCTAATATGGTTTGCTAGTTTAGTATCCATCAATCCATCTATCCATTTATCCATCCATTCATCCAACCAATCATGTCTCCATCCATCCATCTATCCACCCATTCAATCATCCATATCTCCATGCATCCTTCCATCCCTCCTTCCATATATTTATTCTATTTATCCATCCTATTTATCCCTTCATGGCACCGTCTCTTCATCAATCATTCCTTCATCCATTACATAACTCCGTCCATTCATTCCTTCACTCATTCAATAATTCCTTCATCCATTAAGTCCTCTCCTTCATTCATCCATTCATAACTCTACTCCTTTATTCATTCATTCATTCATTCACCCATTCATTCGCCCCGTTCAGTCGTCTCACCATTCACCAATATTTTTTTTTTTTTCATTCACAAGCAGTCACAGAGTAAAACCTTTGTTTATAAGAAGAGGATGGACAAATAGTGAATGAGAAAATATTGATGAGTTTCTGTTTGTTTCCCTTCACTCATTCTCCTCCAATTCTCACTTTTATCCTTCCCCCTTTATTCTTTATTCCTTCCTTTCTTATTTTTTGTTTTCATTTCCTTCCCCTCCTTCCCGATCCAGTTACCTTTCCTTCTGTTTTGCCACTTCTAATTTACATTTTATTTACGTTATTAATTTTTATCACACTCCTACTTTCTCTTTCTCTCTCCTATTCCTTTCCCTATCATGTTCTCCGTTTTCTTTGTTTTCCTCCAGTCTTTTTTTTTCTTTTTTACTTTGCTTCATTCCCTCTACTCTGTCGTTATGTTTCTGCCTCCTGGCTTTCTTCATACTTTTTTGGTTTGTTTTCCCTATTCTCTGTTATTTCTTTTCTACCTCCTATTCTGATTTTGCTTAGTATATCTAGTCTTTCTTATTTTTTTCCCTTAATCCTTTTGTTCCTTGTTATTTTATTTGTCATCACTATCACAATCGTCATCATAATCACCACCACAATCACCATCACCACCACCACTCTACTCCAATCATGCCGCTCTTCTAAACAGGGTGGAATCAAAAGCTTTTCGTCTCATCAACTCCTCTCCTCTAACTGACTGTCTTCAGCCTCTTTCTCATCGCAGTAATGTTGCATCTCTTGCTATTTTCTACCTCTATTTTCATGCTAGCTGCTCTTCTGATCTTGCTAACTGGATACCTTTTCCCGCGGCCTCGCTGTACAAAACTTTTTCTTTCTCTCACCCCTATTCTGTCCACCTCTCTAATGCAAGAGTTAACCAGTATTCTGTCATTCATCCCTTTTTCTGGTAAACTCTGGAACTCCCTACCTGCTTCTGTATTTCCACTTCCTATGACTTGAATTCCTTCAAGAGGGAGGTTTTAAGACACTTATCCTTCAATTATATATATATATATATATATATATATATATATATATATATATATATATATATATATATATATATATATATATATATACATATATATATATATATATATATATATATATATATATATATATATATATATATATATATATATATATATATATATATATATATTATTATTATTATTATTATTTTTTTTTTTTTTATCTATTTATTATTTTTTTTGAGAAGTCACTTTGTACTGAAGGCACTCGTATTAGCGGCAGCAGGATACCGCAGGCCACTACTTTGTACTAGATTGATTTCCTGAAAGTGCTGGGGATAACGATGGTTCGTTGATTCTCTGATGAATAGTGGTAGCGTGGCGTACGTGGGTAGTGGGTTAGATTATGGTTTATTGTGCGAGTGAAGGTAACACAGCAGACATATATACTTTCTTGATTTAATGATGGACAGAGATATACATGATTGATACCGAGACACAGATTACGACAGACGCGACGATACTTGACTCTCTCTCTTTGAAGTCTGTCCCTGATCTGATCTCTGCTTTCTTAGGACTCTGAGGACTGTCTCTGATCTCTGATGTCTCTGATCTGCTCTCTGTCTGAAGACTGACTGAAGACTCTCTAGCTATGCATACAGGCTCTATTTATGTGAAAGAAGGTGGATCAGGTTTGAGAATCTGAGATGAGGGGATGGCCAATCAGGTGCCTGGAAATGGGATAAAGAGACCAATGACAGAGGTCGTTATTCTGATCAATGACCTGTGAGGAAGACAAGGAAGGCGATGCAGGTGTTTTCCCTAAGGACTGGCAGGAATGTAGGGAAGGTGTGACATTCCCTTGAAAGGGAGAGAGGCAGGAGAAAAGATTAAAAATAGATCAGACTGGCCACGTAAAGACAGTGCACATGGAATACTGGGCAATGGAGTATATGAGTGATGAATGTATACAATAATAATTGTTATGACTGATGCGACTGATACAGTGCCTTCTCCACGAAAAATGCATCCTCGCATTTGAACATAATAATAATGAAAGCAATAAGATATGAACATTTAATAGATAATACACGGCATTAGAGAGAGAGTACAGAAGCGATAACCTTAATAATAATATATAGACATAATAACATAATACAATACAATACATATACAACACACATAAGTAAGAGAAATATTCACACGCTGCAAGTGATCGACATGGATGATTTGCTCTGCTAAGGGCTTGAGATCTAGAATTTTTACTTTGTGGCCATGGAGAGATTCGATTACACGATGTGGCCCAGTGAACAATGGATCTAACTTTGAGATGCGATCGTGAACTCTGGTGAAAACGACATCACCGACATCGATGAATGAATCTGTTGCTCCACGATGTTGTTTCTGCAACATCTCAGTTTGCAATGCAGTGAGGCGATTATGAGTGTACTGAAAATCACGCAGACGACAACTGACGTAATCATCCATGTTGTAAACAAGATGCGGAGAGCTGTGAAGAAATTCTACCGAACAGCACAAAATGGGGAGACACGTTGATAGTAGAGTGAATCGCTGAAATTAGAGAGAGCAGGCTAGCTGAAGAAGCCATTCGTCCCATGAGTGCTTTACTTCTATTATGTAACGCAGAAAGTCAAGGATACGTTTATTACAACGCTCTACTTTGACGTTGCCGTTTGAACTGGATGAGTGAAGAACGATGTTACATGTGAAACATACTCCATACATGGACGGATAAGGCCCTTATACAGATTTAGTAGCTGGGGAGGTGAGAAAACTGGCGGAGACGTCTCAGAACGCTTAACTTCATAGAAGCTGTTTTAGCTAGAGATGAGATGTGAAGTTTCCAGTTTAGATTATAAGAAAAGGACAGACAGAGGATGTTCAGTGAAGAAGAGGGGGACAGTTGAGTGTGAAAGAAGAAATGGACAATTGTCTGGAAGTTTGTGTAGAGTTGACAGATGGAGGAATTGAGTCTTAAAGATATCGAAATATACTAATTTTGCTCTGCCCCAATCAGAAATTTTAGAGAGATCAGAAGTCAGGCGTTCTGTGGCTTCCCTTCGTGAACTGTTTCCTTCCTGAAGGGTTGGACGTCTACGAAAGGACGTGGAAAAGTGCAGAGTGGTATCATCAGCGTAGGAGTGGATAGAACAAAAAGTTTGGTTTAAAAGATCATTGATGAATGATAATAGGAAGAGAGTGTGTGACAGGACAGAGCCCTGAGGAACACCACTATTAATAGGTTTAGGAGAAGAACAGTGACCGTCTACCACAGCAGCAATAGAACAGTCAGAAAGGAAACTTGAGATGAAGTTACAGAGAGAAGGATAGAAGCCATAAGAGGGTGGTTTGGAAATCAAAGCTTTTTGCCAGACTCTATCAAAAGCTTTTGATGTGTCTAAGGCAACAGCAAAAGTTTCACCAAAATCTCTAAAAAGAGGATGACCAAAACTCAGTAAGGTAGGCCAGAAGATCACCAGTAGAGCGGCCTTGATGGAACCCATACTGGCAATCAGATAGAAGGGTGTGAAGTGATAGATGTTTAAAAATCTTCCTGTTGAGGATAGATTCAAAAACTTTAAATAGGCAGGAAATTAAAGCAATAGGACGATAGTTTGAGGGATTAGAAAGTCATACTTTTTAGGAACAAGCTGAATGTAGGAAAACTTCCAGTAAAAAGGAAAGGTAGATGTTGACAGACAGAGTTGAAAGAGTTTGACTAGGCAAGGTGCAAGCACAGAGGCGCAGTTTCGGAGAACATTAGGAGGGATCCCATCAGGTCCATAAGCCTTCCGAGGGTTTAGGCCAGCGACTTAACCTGCTCTCTTGCTCACGCTCTTGAATCTTCCAAGTTTTCCAGCAACTGGCTACGACTACAGAGTCACTTCCAAACTAAATTTATCTGTGCTGTATAACTCTCACCTAACTCCGACTTATGAAAAAATTTTTTGACTACTTAACTTCTAAAGTGGAACACATAATGACTCTCTTCCCTTTTGCGGTGATCTCTATTCTTGGAGACTTCAATGTTCACCACTAGCTTTGGCTTTCCTCTCCCTTCACTAATCATCATGGTGAGCTAGCCTTTAATTTTACTATCCTCCACGACCTAGAGCAACTGGTGCAACACCCTACTCGTATTCCTGATAGTCTTGGAGATACGCCATTCATTCTTGATTTCTCCAAACCTCTAATCCTTCTGTTTATGCTGTTACATTGTCTTCTCTGTTGGGCTCCTCCGATCACAATCTCATATCTGTATCTTGTCATATCGTTCCAATCCCTCCTCAGATTCAACAAAGTGGAGATGCCTCTGGCATTTTGCTTCTGCTAATTGGGGGTTATGAGGAGGTATTTTGCTGATTTTTCCTTGGAATGACTACTGCTTCCATATCAAAGACCCCGTTTCTGTGTGCTAAACGCATACCAGAGGTGATAGTGTCTGGCATAGAGGCGTACATTCCTCACTTTTTTTCTCGCTCTAAACCTTCCAGACCTTGGTTTAACACATCCTGCTCTCATGCTGTACATGAGAGAGGTGGCCAAAAGAATGTACTTAAACTTACCATCACATGAATCTCATGCACTTTATATTTCTGTCTTGAATCATGCCAAGTCTATTCTCTAACTAGCCAAAAACTCTTTCATTAATAGTGTCAAAATCTTTCATGATCTAACTCCCCTCGTGATTTCTGGCACCTATCCAAAAACATCTCCAATAACTTTACTTCATTATCTTTTCCTCCTTTATTTCAACCAGATAGCACCACTGCCATCTCATCTATTTCTAAAGCTAAGCTCTTTGCAAAAATCTTTGATAAAACTCTACGCCGAATGATTCAAGGGTTCTTCCTCCCTCTCCATCCTTTGACTATTTCATGCTACCCATTAAGATTCTTCACAGTGATGTTTTTCATGGCTTCGCTGGCCCTAACCCTCAGAAGGCTTATGGACCTGATTTGGTCCCTCCTATTGTCCTCTGAAACTATGCCTCTATGCTTGCATTTGCCTAGTCAAACTCTTCTAACTCTGTCTGTCAACATCTACCTTTCCTTCTTGCTGGAAGTTTGCCTACATTCAACCTGTTTCTAAAAAGGGTGACCATTGTAATCCCTCAAACTAATCTTATTCCTTTAATTTTCTGACTCTCTAAAGCTTTTGAATCTATTCTCAACAGGAAGATTCTTAAACATCTATCACTTCACAATCTTCTATCTGATTGGTTGTATGGGTTCCATCAAGGCCACTCTACTGGTGATCTTCTGTTTTTCCTTACTGAGTCTTGGTCATCTTCTTTTAGGGATTTTGGTGAAACTTTTGGTATTGCCTTGGACATATCAAAAGCTTTCGATAAAGTTTAGCACAGAGCTTTGATTTCCAAACTATCCTTCTATGCTGTCTATCCTCTCTGGAACTTTTTCTTAAGATTCCCTTCTGACAGTTCTATTACTGCTATGGTAGACAGTCACTCTTCTTTTCCTAAGTCTATTAATAATGGTGTTCTTCAGGGTTCTGTCATGTCACCCACTTTCTTCTTATTTTCTAGGCCAAACTTCTTGTCCTATACATTCCTACGCTGATGAAACCTCGCTGCACTTTTCCACGTCCTTTCGTAGACGTCCAACCCTACAGAAAGCTACAGAACGCCTTAATTCTGATATCTCTAAAATTTTTGATTCGGGCAGAACAAAATTAGTATATTTCGATAACTTAAAAACTCAATTCCTCCATCTATGAATTCAACACAACCTTCCAGATAACTATCCCCTATTCTTCAATGAAACTCAACTGTCCTTCTCTTCTAAACTGAGCATCCTCAGTCTGTCCTTTACTCATAATCTTAACTGGAAGTTTCACATCTCATCTCTAGCTAAAACAGCTTCTATGAAGTTAGGTGTTCTGAGACGTTTCCGCCAGTTTTTTTTTTTTTTTTTCAACCCCCCGTTGCTAACTCTGAACAGGGGTTTTATCCGTCCATGTATGAAATATGGGGGAGGGAAGCTGGTGGGGCTCCACTCATACCGCTCTTTTAGACAGGCTGACATAAAAAAACTTTTTGTCTTATCAACTCCTCTCCTCTAACTGATTATCTTCACCCTCTTTCTCATTGCTGTAATTTTACATATATATATATATATATATATATATATATATATATATATATATATATATATATATATATATATATATATATATATATATATATATATATATATATATATATATATATACATATATATATATATATATATATATATATATATATATATATATATATATATATATATATATATATATATATATATATATATATATATATATATATAATTCTCTTGTCCTGGGCTTGTGTCTCTCCTCTAATTTTACCAAAGATCTGGTCTTGTGACGTTAGCGATCGTGGAGCGCCAATCATCTCTCCTACATTAATATATATATATATATATATATATATATATATATATATATATATATATATATATATATATATATATATATATATATATATATATATATATATATGCTAATAATCAAGAAATGGGACAACGCTCCCTAGCATGCATCTCCGAAAGGAAAGGATTAATAAGGACAATATTTGCCTTCCTAAAATTTATATATTTTCAGATATCACGACTGACTTTCTTGTGAGACTATGAACAATATACGTATAGTATAGTACACATAAGCGTAATATAAAAAAATGTCTGTTTTATTTATTTATTTATTTCTAAATATAAATGAAAGTTAAAATAAAGTGATTCTCAAACTTTGTTGCTTAGCGACGCACTGAAGGTAACTTCGACGACGCACCGTGCCTGTAGTCAGTGTAGTGCAAAGCTGCTAGAAGAAGACATACCTAAGTATGTAAAAAAGTTAGCCGGCGCACTGTGGTGATAGTCGCGGCGCACAGATTGTGGATCACTGCAGTCTAGATGTAGCACAGTGAGTAGTTCTCCCAATGCAATTCCCTCCCTCAACACAGGCCGGTATATAGAAACGCTCTGCTCTCACCACGACTGTCGTCAAAGGTCAAAGAGATGATTAGCAGGGTTCTCAAATGTTTCTCCTGTTAATAATGTAGAAAACTTGTTAATCTGTCACTAAAACCATAAAGACACCTTTTAAAAACCCATGTTGCTTCAACTTGACTTAATAGAGCTTTCTGAAAGTAATCGGGATGCCGCCGCAAGTGCTTCACAATATGGTCCGCAGACTGACGGACACACACACACACAAGCACACACAGGATACCGTAATATAATGCAGTAACAAGTTACATGCCTTCATTTTCACGTTATGCTCCTTCCCTCAAGTGTAAACCAAGAAGAATATGAGAGACACAGCAGGTGTAGGTAATTTATACCAAGTGAGTTTGCGTGAGCTGCAGGGTGAGGCTTCCCGTCAGGCGAAATGAATGAATAAAAGATAAATTAGATAAAGAAAAATTAATAAAGAAAATCAAGTGAAGAGACAGATAAATGAGTAAATAAATAAATAAACGAATAAATAAACGATAACGATGCCGGTGTCGCCATAGCGAAGATTTGGCAATAACGAAGCGAGTTTCACAATAACAAATCAGGAATCGCCAAAACGAAGCGAGTTTCACGATAACGAAGCAGATTTTAGGATAACGAAGAGAGTTTCAAAATAACGAAGCGGATTTCATGACAACGAAGTGGATTTCACTATAACGAAGCGAGTTTCTCGATAACGCGGCTGGAATTACTATAACGAATTGGATTTCACGATAACGAAGCGAGTTTCACGATAACGAAGCAGGAATCACCATAACGAAGCGGATTTCACGATAATGAAGCGAGTTTCACGATAATGAAGCGAGTTTCACGATAACGAAGCGGATTTCACGATAACGAAGCGATATTAAATTAAGTTTTCATCGGTAGGGATGAATCCTTCTTCACCCCAAACGAGGTCCCTCGCATGGCAGTGTCTGGGGCATGATGGACGACAGGTGTTTTCCCCTTTACAGTTAAGTCCTGAAAGCGAAATTTTGATAAACCTTACACACAATACACCAGACATTGTCATGGAAGGAGGAGCCCTTATCCTTCCTTCAGGATCCCTCTGATGGCAGTGCCTGGTGGATGGGGCGTAGTGTTTTCTTGTTAATGATGGCCTCTTGTTGGGTGTGAGGGGATGGAAGTGGACGATCATATCTGAATGAGGAGGTAAAGGAGGAGCGGGACGTCCGATATCCGCCCTGGGCCCCGGGTGGAACCAGTCAGCCACCCTCCCCTCCAATATGTTCCCCCTGTCCTCCACGGACCGGAACAAATTTTGGTTTCAAAGTTTCTGAAACGACGTTTAATTTTGCGTTGAATAATAAATCGTCATCAGTACATGAAAAATATTTCGTTGACGCGTGTGAGAAAATCGGTTCATTTGTGAGGTAAGGGAGGGAACACTTTGTACAGTATCTGAGTTTTTTTTTTTTTTTATGTAGGAGAGACACTTACCAAGGGCAACAAAAATCCAATAAAAAAAATAAAAGAAAGCCCACTGAGATGCCAATCAGAGAAAATGCTCCAAAGCGGTAGTCAAAAATTGAAGGATAAGTGTCTTGAAATTTCCCTCTTAAAGGAATTCAAGTCATACGAAGGAGGAAATCAGAGATAGGCAGTGAGTTTCAGAGTTTACCAGAGAAAAGGATGAATGACTGAGAGTACTGGTTAACTCTTACATCTGAGAGGTGGACAGAATAGGGGTGAGAGAAAGAAGAAAGTCTTGTGCAGCGAGGCTGCAATTAGCAAGATCAGAAGAGCAGTTAGCATGAAAATGGCGGTACAAGATAGCTAGAGATGCAACATTGCAGCGATGAGAGAGAGGCTGAAGGCAGTCAGAAGAGCGGTATGAGTGGAACCCCCCCAGACATGTAAAGCGTACTCCATACATGAACAGATAAGGCCCTTGTACAGAGTTAGCGGCTGGGGGGATGAGAAAACTGGCGGAAACGTCTCAGAACACCTAACTTCATAGAAGCTTATTTTATCTCGAGAAGAGATGTGAAGTTTCCAGTTCAGATTATAAGTAAAGGACAGACCGAGGATGTTCAGTGTAAAAGAGGGGGACAGTTGAGTGTCATTGAAGAAGGGATAGTTGTCTGGAAGGTTGTGTCGAGTTGATAGATGGAGGAATTGAGTTTCTGAGGCATTAAACAATACCAAGTTTGCTCTGCCCCAATCAGAAATTTTAGAAAGATCAGAAGTCAGGCGTTCTGTGGTTTCCCTGCGTGAAATGGTTACTTCCTGAAGTGTTGGACGTCTATGAAAAGACGTGGAAAAGTGCAGGGTGGTATCATCAGCGTAGGAGTGGACAGGGCAAGAAGTTTGGTTCAGAAGGTCATTGATGAATGATAAGAAGAGAGTGGGTGACAGGACAGAACCCAGAGAAACACCACTGTTAATAGATTTAGAAGAAAAGTGACCGTCTACTACAGCAGCAATAGAACGGTCAGAAAGGAAACTTGAGATGAAGTTACAGAGAGAAGGATAGAAGCCGTAGTTAGGAAATTAAAGCTTTGTGCCAGACTCTATCAAAAGCTTTTGATATATCTAACGCAACAGCAAAAGTTTCACCAAAATCTCTAAAAAAGGATGACCAAGACTCAGTAAGGAAAGCCACAAGATCACCAGTAGAGCGGCTTTGACGGAACCCATACTGGCGATCAGATAGAAGGTTGTGAAATGATAGATGTTTAAGAATCTTCCTGTTGAGGATATATTAAAAAACTTTAGATAGGCAGGAAATTAAAGCAATAGGACGGTGGTTTGAGGGATTAGAACGGTCACCCTTTTTAGGAACAGGCTGAATGTAGGGAAACTTCCAGTAAGAAGGAAAGGTAGATGTTGACAGAGTTGAAAGAGTTTGACTAGGCAAGGTGCAAGCACAGAGGCACAGTTTCGTAGAACAATAGGAGGGACCCCATCAGGTCCATAAGTCTTCCGAGGATTTAGGCCAGCAAGGGCATGGAAAACATCATTGTGAAGAATTTTAATAGGTAGCATGAAGTAATCAAAGGGTGGAAGAGAGGGAAGAACAAATCCTGAATCATCCAAGCACGGAGTCACAGTTTTGTAGAACAATAGGAGGGACTTCATCAGGTCCATAGGCCTTCCGAGGATTTAGGCCAGCGAGGGCATGGAAAACATCACTGTGAAGAAATTTAATAGGTAGCATGAAGTAATCAGGATGGAAGAGAGGGAGGAACAAGCCCTGAATCATCCAAGGTAGAATTTTTAGCAAAGGTTTTAGCGAAGAGTTCAGCTTTAAAGATAGATGTGATAGCAGTGGTGCCATCTGGTTGAAATAAAGGACGGAAGGAAGAAGCAAAGTTATTGGAGATATTTTTGGCTAGATGCCAGAAGTCACAAGGGGAGTTAGATCTTGAAAGATTTTGACACTTTCTATTAATGAAGGAGTTTTTGGCTAGTTGGAGAATAGACTTGGCATGGTTCCGGACAGAAATATAGAGTGCATGAGATTCTGGTGATGGAAGGCTTAAGTACCTTTTGTGGGCCACCTCTCTATCACGTATAGCACGAGAACAAGCCGTGTTAAACCAAGGTTTGGAAGATTTAGGTCGAGAAAAAGAGTGAGGAATGTACGCCTCCATGCCAGACACTATCACCTCTGTTATGTGCTCGGCACACAAAGACGGGTCTCTGACACGGAAGCAGTAGTCATTCCAAGGAAAATCAGCAAAATATCTCCTCAAGCCCCCATCTAGCAGAGGTAAGATGCTAGAGGCACCTTCACTTAGGTGGATCTTGAAGAGGGATTGGAGCGATAGGACAAGATACAGATATGAGATTGTGATCGGAGGAGCTCAACGGAGAAGAGAGGGCGACAGCATAAGCAGAAGGATTAGAGGTCAGGAAAAGGTCAAGAATATTGGGCGTATCACCAGGACGGTCAGGGATAGGGGAGTCAGGGTCAGGGTCAGGGGTCAGGGAGTAGGGTGTTGCACCAATTGCTCTAGGTAGTGGAGGATAGTAAAGTTGAAGGCTAGTTTACCAGGATGGTCAGTGAAGGGAGAGGAAAGCCAAAGCTGGTGGTGAACACTGATGTCTCCAAGAATGGGGACCTCTGCAAAAGAAAAGAGAGTCAGAAAGAGCTCCACTTTGGAAGTTAAGAAGTCAATGAATTTCTTATAGTCAGAGGAGTTAGATGAGAGGTATACAGCACAGATAAATTTAGTTTGAGAGTGACTCTGTAGTCGTAGCCAGATGGTGAAAAACTCGGAAGATTCAAGAGCGTGGGCACGAGAGCAGGTTAAGTCGTTGTGCACATAAGCGCAACATCCAGCTTTGGATCGAAAATGAGGATAGAGAAAGTAGAAGGGAACAGAAAAGGGGCTACTGTCAGTTGCCTCAGATACTTGCGTTTCAGTGAGGATAAGAAGATGAGGTTTAGAAGAGGAGAGGTGATGTTCTACAGATTGAAAATTAGATCTTAAACCATGAATGTTGCAAAAGTTAATGAAGAAAAAGTTGAGGTGGGTGTCAAGACACTTAAGGTCGTTATCACAAGAGCAGTCCGACCTGGGGACATTTGTGGTCCCCTCCCCAGATAGGGACTCCGAGGCTGGTGTAGGAGTAGCCATGATAATTTTGAATTTTTGAGTGAAGTGTGTGTGTGTGTGTGTTATTAGGTGCTTGTAGTTTTGTGTAGAGGAGGAGAGTTGTCTTTAGAGGGCAGGCTGTGACTGCCCCCTTGTGTTGTGAGACACAAAGGGAAACGTTCAGTGAGGTCACAGCTGGGTTTAATGATAGGTTCACAGCACCCCCTGAACAGTGCTTTAGAGTTTAGACCTCACTGGGAGTAATTATCGTTTCGGCAGGTGCCTACTGCCTCCTCCTAGATTGCCCTGTGTGAACTGAGTGTCTCCCACAATGCTAATGATTTACTTAGGGTAATGATTTCAGGTTGCCTACAGTACGTATTTTAGGCAAGTTAGAAAGAAATAAAATTTAAACGATATTATATGTGATTTTTACAGTCACCGCTTAAGACTTACTGATAACTTGCTGGAATCGATGGGACAGGACAACCACCTACCCCATCATCATCATCTCCTCTCTGTCTCTCTCTCTCTCTCTCTCTCTCTCTCTCTCTCTCTCTCTCTCTCTCTCTCTCTCTCTCTCTCTCTCTCTCATTACAACTATTATTATTATTATTATCATCATTATTATTATTATTATTATTATTATTATTATTATTATTATTATTATTATTATTGTTAATATTATTATTATTATTATTATCATTATTATCACTATTTCGAATTATTACTACCCTTGTTTATTGTTAAACTCTTTGCATATTACTATCATTATTACTATTACGTAAGTACAGACGGCTCGCTACTTGATGAAGCAGGATTCTCACCCCTATTATCAGCTGAAGCGACATGTCAACTCAAGGGATTTTAGTAGGTAAATGTCATTGGCCAGAAGTCGTGACGAGTAAATTAGGCCACAACTCCTTTCTCAATTTTATTTCATATTCGCCTTCCTATTCCCCTCTCTCCTTGTTTCTACATTTCTCATATCCCCTTCCCTACCTTTCTTGTACCCCCCTCCCCCTCTCTTTGGCAACTGAGAAGTTTTCATAGAAATAAAAAAAATAAGAATCAACGAGCATTCTATAACAGTTTCAATGGCAGGACAGCGTCTTGCAGCTTTCATCTCTCCCTCTCCAATAACTAATCCGTAGACCCAAGAAAATGTTCATCACTCACCATCACCCTTCCCGTGCTCCAAGCTACGTGTGGTGTGTGTGTGTGTGTGTGTGTGTGTGTGTGTGTGTGTGTGTGTGTGTGTGTGTGTGTGTGTGTGTGTGTGTGTGTGTGTGTGTGTGTGTGTGTGCGTGTGTGTTTGAGCTGCTTCTTCCTCTGATGGTGCTTCTTCTTCTTCTTCTTCTTCTTCTTCTTCTTCTTCTTCTTCTCCTTCCTCCTCTGATGGTGGTGGTGGTGCTTCTTTTTCCCCTATGGTGGTGCTTCTTCATCTTCCTCTGACAGTAGAGGTGCTTCTTCTTCTTCCTCTGATGGTGCTTCTTCTTCTTTCTCCAATGGTGCTTCTTTTTCTTCTTCTTCCGATAGTACTTCTTCTTTTTCTTCTTCTTCTTTCTTTGACGGTTCTGGTGAATGTCCCGAAGCTTTGCCTTTACAACGGCGCTTCCCTTTTCCTCTTGTATGTTTGCTATCTTTCTCAATTCTCAAGCTCATTTTTTTTCTCTTATTTTCCAAGATATTATTTGTTTTCTTTTGTTCTTGGTTTTGTTACTGAAAAGTAAAATATCCTATTAGGTATTCTTTTTTTTTATATACGGGTGTTGTGTTCTCTCGTTTTGGTAGGCTGTGCACCAAACCACAAAGTGTTTAAGGTCTTCTATCTCCTCGTCGCACATTATGCATTTTGTTTCTTTTCTTTGATGTTTCTTTCTGTCCTGTAGCTGTAAGCTGATTGTTCTCGCTTTTTACATAGTCTCTGAGGCTGGTTTGTTGTCATATAGATCTTCTTCCTTCACATTTCCTTTCCACTTGCTATATATATTGTCAACAAGGAGGGAATGGGGATGAGGAGACAGGTACAGAGTAGGGTTGAGAAAGGTGTGGCTTAATTTACGTCACGACTTCTAGCCAATGATATTTACTTTCGTTAGGAATATAGGTAAAAACTGCTTCATCAAGTAGGGAGCCGGCTACACATAAAATGAAACGGTGAGAGGGAGGCTTTCCTTCCTGTTGTGCGGCGGCGGGACGCTGAGTCCGTCAGTGAAAGTGAACAAGTGCTCCAGTTGAGCAGACCAGTATGCAGTGTACGTATTTAGCAACGCCCACATCTAAATATGACCCCCTTGTCCCCTCCAGCAATGCTTCCACCACCCGCCGCGGCCTGCCCCTGCATCCTTCCTGGGCTACGCCACTTCCGGGAGTGTTACGAAGTAATTGCTATATTGCTACCTGTGTTTGACTCACGCGGAAAATGAAGCTACAGACACGCAGAGAAGGGGGGAGGAAGAGGAAGAAGTGACAGTAAAGGCTTAATTTATATACTTTAAAATAACTCGAGGAATTCATCTGAAAAATACGTTTGACTTCTATCATATACAGATTCTATTATATATAGATTTTCAAGGGGGATGAAGCTACAGGCAAACAGTCGAGAAGAGGAAGAAGGAAGAGGATGAATATTGTATATTTAAATGTAAATACGTAGCTGGAAAAAAAAAAATCTTAAAAGCACCTTTAACTTGTACTATTTTTTCAAAACCTTCCAAAGATCAGCCACTCGTCCCGTGCCACATGCAGCGCAACAATCACGAGTCACGTATCATAACAACTCTTCGAATTTTCCTCTACTTAAAACACCTCTACTTAAATGCCTTCTGTTAATTCGTGCGAAAGATAGATGGTGTTGGAGGTGCGGTGATATTTCCATTGTGCAACCCTCCTCCAAATCAAGTTGCAGCCACTGAAGGAGCCTTCAGTTTTAACGAAATCCTAAAACACGACACCCTCCAGCAACTCACGAGTGTTGAATGATGCATGGAATGACTTCAACGGCACGTGACGCAGTAAGCCTCAGGCATCACGCTTTGGCCCCCGCCTGACTCTCCCTCACCAGCGTTAAGCAACCCTGGTATTCCTTTATGTCTTGCCATTTTTGGAGTTTTTACTCTACCACGATTTTCTTTACTACTATCATTATTTAATCTTACCACAATTTTAGTTGCTTTTATTTTTTATTTTTTATTTTTATCTACCACAATTGTATGATGCTTTCAACATTGCCTTATCCTACCATAATTTTAGTTGCTTTTTAACATTTCATAGCGGCCCAATATCACAAAGTTGTTGCGAGCAGCTTACATTCTCATCATTCACTCACCTTCCACTGGTACACGATTTTTCCCACGACTGTAATCTTTTCAGACACTTGAATATTTCTGTTGCCTAAAAGGAAAACTAAATTACGTTCCTATTTTCCGTGTATCCATGAAAACTTTTCTTCTTTTTTTCTTTAGCGTTTAAACTCCTGAGAAATCAAAAGAAAGAGGGATGAGTAATATAACTCTGGCGGTGTTTCAGTGTTCCTCCATTCAAGCGACAACAAGCAGAAGAGATCACAAGAAGAAAAAAAAAAGAGATAAAATGTGTTCAACTTTTAATACAGAGCTGGAAAAAAGGAAAAAAAAAATCTGAGGAAGCAGTGTAACAGATGAAAAGAAACAGTGCAATGGACAAAGGAAACAAGGAATGAACGACCTAAGAAACGATTCAAAACGGAATAGGTCACTAGAAGATTCAGATAGTATTGAAATAAAATAAGCGTTTTCACCTAAGGACTAGGTTAAGTTAGATTAGGTTTAGATTCATTCAGTTAATTAATTTCACTGCTGATCCTTCATTGTGTAGATTACGACTTGAAAAAGCGTCATACTTTGCTGATAAATAAGCTGTCATTGTCTTGAAGTTTGTAGGCTGAGGTTATTTCCGTAATCCCCAAAGATTCAAGAAACTAACAAATCTTGGAGGAAGGATACGGAGGAGAGGCCATGACGTCACAGAAGTGAAGCTGCTAAGATCCGTCCCCCTCTTAGAAGTCAACCCAAAACGTTGTTTAGCTGATAAGACGCCCAGACACTCACCCACGTCAACATTTTGCCAATATGCCTGTTTGTTCGGTTATTTCAAGAATTTCACTTGCAGTTCGTCTTCTGTGAGATCCACATGCAAACAAATCAAATTAAAGTAATGCAGAGTTATATGTGTATCATCAGAAGTGCAGTGAACATTTACTATTAACTATTAGAAGTGATAAATGATGTGATAAATCTTGGCGCGTTTGTATGTTTCAAACTCCTCTGCTACAATATTCATTTTTTGACTGACAGTTATGACTTACACAAGCAAGTAGTAATTAAATTAGTGGAATATATAATTCCTTGTGGCTTCATAATTAATATTAACACACAGTAATTTCTCAAAACCTTGAAAAATTCTTCAAAACACAGTGTTGGAGTAAGGGTGTCTTGAGCACTGGGCGGTGAGGCCATCAGGGGTTCCTCTTATTCCCTGACCATTTTTTTTTTTTTTTTTAATTGGAACATTGGTATGTCTAACTTTTTTTCTTTGCTTGTAGAAAGGTTGAGAATATTGAAGAGTTTGGACAGAAGAAGTAAAAGAGAGGAAATTGAAGGAAAGTAGTAGATTAAAGATTGTGGGCAGACCACGTTGCTATTTTTTAAATGAATTTTTTGTTGTTGTTTATATATATATGTATGTTTAACTATTTTGGCCCTATTTTTGCGTGGCCCCATGGTGGAGTCATTCCAGGGCTACCATCACCATCCCCTATTACATCACTGTAAATAATATATCGTCCAACTTAATGTAACCTAGCCCACCGTATTGTAAGAATAGCAAATAGTTATTATGCATATTCTATAGAAAAAAAAAGGTGGTGAATATAACAGAACCTCATTAGCCTGATGTCATTTTTTTTTTCATTATATATTATTTATGTACAAGAGAATCAGACCAAAGACAAAAATAAAGCAATTAAAATAGGCTCGCTATTGCATGCATGTAAATATGTGATGGATGTCAGTGCATTGTGTCTCCCTTAGATATAAAGAAAATATAGAGAAAATCATCTATGAAGTATGTTATTCGATACTGACACTCCATCTATTCACCAAAAAGACTCACCAACAAGCTCCCACGAACTTTTTTTTTTTTATGCATAACCTGCTGCTGTAGCATACCTTACTGGCTGTTGTAGCATATTAGCATAGTACATAAACAGTTTGTGTCTAGGATCTGCTGCTTGTGTTTGTAGAATTGGTTGAAATATTTTGTCTGTGGTAGTAATGTTTGTGATGCATCTGCATGATTGTTTCATTTTAGTCATCGATCAGTCCACCTCTTATCATAATATAATGTATATCAATTGGTGTCTGAACAATCTAATGTCCTCTTTCTTGTTATATCAATAACATAAATGATCATGTAACATGAATAATTGGCGACGAGATGTCTCTCGCCATCTGCATATGTGTGTCTTTTCTTTCTCAAAGTACGTCTTCTGTGTGTTACTCTTTTTTTTTTTACGGTAAATCATAGAATCTCTACATAGAAGGCTATATCGGTACCAAAGATAAAAAAAAGTTTAGTAGATGCTCAGTGTACGTGGTAAATGAGCACGATTTACAGATAATGTATGTCGAGGAGACGTGAGTTAATACTTACTTTCCATAGTGTAAAGAATAAAGGAAAGAAAAATTTGGCTGTTTTTCTCTCAAACTCGTAATTGCAATTCATGCTGCACCCGTTCAAGCATATTAATAATTACTAATCACTTGAAAAATTAAGGAATTAAGGCAAAAATTTAAATTTTTACTGAGTATTTGCGCACGACTTGTTTTGGGTAGACATGCATAGCTCCGCCCACCAAATAGGCTCCGCCCACTGGCTTAACTTTCCACTGAAGGTCGGTATGCATAAGAGCCTCTCCCTTGTATCCTTCCTCCAAGTAACAAACCAGGAGGTAGAGAATGGCTGTGAAGATAGCAACAAACTGTAACATTGAGGCTTACTTACCAATATCGACCAAGGAATCGACAGTGACTCAAATCTTTACTAGCAATGCGTACCTCCTTCCCAAACTGGTATTCTGAAACGCTCTGCTCTCTCACCACAACTGTTTTCAAAGGCCACAGAAATTATTTACCAGGCACTCAAAACTGTTTCTCCTGTTGATAATGCAGAAATCTTGTTAATCTGTCACTAGAACCATAAAAAACAAAACTGAAAATCCGTGCACTTCAACTGTAGCCTTCCAAAAGTATTGGAAGTGTCCCATCCCGTGGTGGCGAGGCGATTCAGTTCCTTATAGCTGCTGTTTCTGTTGTTCCGGGGCTTCAAATACGTTAGATTGAGTAGTTGGATGTAATCAAGGTCATTAGTGTTCGTAATATTGTGTTATTGCTCTGTATTATGAACGTATTTAAAAGATTTCTTAACTGCGAAGTGCTGTATACACCACTACTCGACACACCACGAATGAAACTGTCAACGTCGTGTCAACAAATTTCAAGGGAGCACGAGATTAAATAAAATAAACAAATAAATAAATAAAATAAAATAAAACAGTCACTTATTAAATTTACCATAAACTTTTCATCATGGTTCTATAATAGGCAAACGTGAAAAAAAAAAAAAGTTTGAAAAATAGTTCATACACATTTCAACGAGGAAAACGAAATGAATTACGTAAAAATGTCAACAGTATCATTATATTATTATTTTTTTTTTTATAACAATGTTGGATATTTCTTCATATAGCCTATCATATTTTTATTCACGTATTGGGACACGTTGTAACCTACCAATGAGATATGATGATATACGTATAATGACACGTGATAATAGGCTGTAATGATACCTGAAGAATATATTATATTATTCAAGGATCATTGCACCCTATTATCATGTGTCATTATACGTATGCCATCATACCTACTCCAAGCTTCATAACACAGTGTACCATAACATTATTTCATTCAATCGCCGTGACACATACTGTACATACGATTCATTCTTCAAAATCAACGATTAATAACCTACACGAATTGATCTGTCCCTCTCTCACTCTGTCTTTCATTCAGTTCCTCGTCTAAGACCAAAGGAAGCCCCAAGCCTCGTCGCGTGCAGGATTAATTCACGCAAACATTACCCTTGACGCAAGACTTACAGTACGAATGGATACAAATCAAGGTGGGAGAATAGAACACGTTAAACATACAGAGGTTCATTATGATAACTTTAACTTTTGTTCTATTGCTAGTGAAATTGGTTGTTTCCGTTTAGATCAACCCATTTATTTACTGAGTTCTAATACTACATTATGTATATATTCTCCGTGTTCATTCTTTCTTTCTATGTATACTTGCATTATTCTCTCTCTCTCTCTCTCTCTCTCTCTCTCTCTCTCTCTCTCTCTCTCTCTCTCTCTCTCTCTCTCTCTCTCTCTCTCTCTCTCTCTCTGTAGTTTAATATCAACAAATGCAAATTACTTAGCGTTGGTAGAGGTACACAATAAACAACGAAACTTTGGTAGGTTCAGGGTACGAAAAAGATTTAGAGTTATAGCTAGCTCTGAACTCCGTCTAAGAAAGCAATGCAGAGAGGGCAGAAACAGGGCAAATAGGGTATTAGGATTATTTTTCAAGAGTGTTAAAAGTAGAAGGCCCTAAGTAATATTAAAGTCCTTCCTACATAAAAAAAAAAAAAAAAAATAATGGAGCTGGTCAGACCTCATCTAGACTACGCTGTGCAGTTCTGGTCCCCACATTACAGGAAGGACATAGGTCTATCAAATCAGTACAAAGAAGAATGAATAAAAGGACACAGGGAATGAGGAGTATTCCTTACGAGGCGAAATTGAAGCTGTTAAATTTACATTCTTTAGAGAGATGATAGGAGTATTTAAGTGGTATAAGGGTTATAACAAGGGGGACGTAAGCAAAATTCTTAGGATCAGCAAGCAGGACAGAACAAGAAATAACGGGTTCAAGCTTGAAAAATTTAGGTTTAATAAAGAGATAGGAAGAAATTGGTTCTCAAATAGATTGGTAGATGAATGGAACGGACTCGGTAATCATGTTGTTAGTGTTAAGACATTAGGGAGCTTTAAGAGAAGATTAGACGGGTTTATGGATGGGGATGATAGGTGGAAACAGGTAGGCATATTTCATACAGGGACTGCCACGTGTAAGCCTGGTAGCTTCTTGCTGCTTCCCTTATTTCTTATGTTCTCTCTCTCTCTCTCTCTCTCTCTCTCTCTCTCTCTCTCTCTCTCTCTCTCTCTCTCTCTCTCTCTCTCTCTCAAGAGTCTAAAAGTCTAAACCAACGGAATGTATAAATCGCACATGAAAAAAAATATCCTTAATTTCTAACCAAGATATGCTAAAACATTAAATAAAGACG
Organism: Scylla paramamosain; assembly: GCF_035594125.1. NCBI lineage: Eukaryota > Metazoa > Arthropoda > Malacostraca > Decapoda > Portunidae > Scylla > Scylla paramamosain. The sequence goes on along the minus strand of NC_087157.1, from coordinate 13,571,475 downwards.
AGGACCACACAAAAAAACTTGACTCGACCCTGTAAACACCTAAATACAAACACACACACACACACACACACACACACACACACACACACACGCAGCTTTACATCAGGAATGGATCACTCTTGCTACTGCTTACAGAAACCTTACACTCCTACATCACAGCCTCACTGATCAAAAAGGCGCGAAAGGCTGCGGGGCACGTTGAGGCCTAGCAGCGGGGGGGAAGAAGGGAGCGCGTCGATGTGGTGTTGGCGGTGTGGGAGACGATGTAGGGGGTGAGGGTGGGGCTAAGGGTGGTGATGGGACAGGTTGCTTCCTTCCCATAGTGACGGAGGCGGCGGCAGCAGTGTGCACGGCTGAAATGAGGGCGGAGCGCAGGCCAGCATCTTCCAAGACCTGCACGCCTTGGATGGTGCAACCTGGTGGGACGAGGTGGACAAGTGAGAATAGGTTAGGAATTATGTTACTGCGCATCAACTGTTGGGTCACTAAACTTTACGTAGATACGTAGATGAAAGGTGCTACTGCATTGGTGATGGCAGATTAGGAATCATGTTATTGTGCATTAGAGTAGGTCACTAAGCTAGATCTTCCATACTATAGTTGATACTACAACGCCTGCTGCTAGTAATTAATGATGCTAGCAATTAATGATGACATTTATAATGTTTGTTTTTCTCTCTCTCAAACAGGTGACCTTCACTTAAACAAGTTGCGTAGCATGTTAAAAAAAAAAAAAGGAGAATGCTAAAGTATAAAAAAGAAAAGAACATGAACAAGAAGAAGGAAAAGAAGAAGAAGAACAAGAATATAGAGAGATCTAAACAATAGAGATGTTGGTATATACCTAAATTTCTACGCAATATACAGTTACAATGGAACCTGAGGATATTGTAAAATATGATAACAATGACCATAATAATGTTAATACAAACTATGCATCACGAATAAAGCATAACAACAACACTTAACATTTTGAGAGAGAGAGAGAGAGAGAGAGAGAGAGAGAGAGAGAGAGAGAGAGAGAGAGAGAGAGAGAGAGAGAGAGAGAGAGAGAGAGAGAGAGAGAGAGAGAGAGAGAGAGAGAGAGAGAGAGAGATTGAGGCAAGCAGGTTAGACTCACCTCCCGGAGAGCACACCTCATCCTTGAGCTGGCCGGGATGCTTGCCTGTACTCAGCACCATTTTGGCGGCGCCCTGAGGAGCACGGGAAGAAAACAAAGCATAAGCGAATTAATGCCTAAAATATCGATAGAGATAAACACAATACAACACTTCACATCCTCCGTCGCTCCCATCCACAAGTCACACCCAGCAGGCAGTGAGTGGGTGAAGCAGTGGGAGGAGGAGGGGGAGGGGTGCCCACCATCATGGTCTGAGCAGCCAGCCTCTGAGCCAGGTCGCGGGGCAGACCCATCCTCACGCCGCCGTCAGCCAACGCCTCCACAACCAGGTACATCTGTGGACCGGGAGGGCGTGAGGGCATTGGGTGACTACATGAATGAGACTCGAACCATCAACTTTTAGCTATGTACTTTTTTGTGACTGAAGTTAACGGAAGCATCTATTGTTTGACTGACTGAGTGACTGATTGATTCTAAGATCATAATGTAGCCGTACTTTTTTTCTGGATGTAAGTCTGTTAATTGACTGACTGATATATTGATTTTATGAGTCACAACAAGGACCGTATGATGCCTCACATTGAAAATATTCAAATCTAATTCTTTTAAACATTGCTGAGGAGTGAGTGGGTTTGGAGTCATGGAGTAAGTTGAGAGATGTGAGGAAGATTGTCGACTGGTGTGCGTTGAGGACTCACGTAAGCAGGTCCTGCACCACTGAGTCCAGTCACGGCGTCAAGGAAGGTCTCCGGCACCTCGTCACATTGTCCCACCGCTGACAGCATCCTGCAAGGAGAGGCGAACATCATAGCGACGCCATACACCATCTATGCACCATTAAGTTCTTCGTGCGTCACTCCAGTGACTGGATGTGATGAATTACGTGCAAATGTAGTGGTGACATGTCAAGGGAATGAGATGTGGTGGTGTGATGTAATGCATTAAAAGACTCTGATACATGGTGGAAGTGTGTTAGGCTGGTATAGTGACTGTGGTGGTGATGGTGTACTGTAATACATGTGGCTGCGGTAGTCTGTGTATATAAGTGCAACGGGGTAGGGGGACGGAGAACGTACTTTTGTGTGAGCTCGGCGTCCTCCGGGGTGGTGTGGGTGCCTCGAGTGAACACCGAGGCTCCGTGCTGCACCAGGGCCGGGGTGTTGGGCATGATTCTCATCACACGGGCCTCGGGGGGCAAAGCAGCCTCCATGGAGGAAAGCGTGACCCCCAGAGCAACGGAAGTAACGAGTGGGCGGTCTGGTGTGACGCAGGGGCGCAGCTCCTGCAGGACGCGGCCCACGATGGTTGGCTTGACGCACACCACCACCACGTCTGAGGTTGAGGCGACCTCGCGGTTGTCGTGGGTGGTGGCGCAGCCCAGCAACTGCTGGAAATGGTCAGGGTTAGGATTGGTTACTTGGTTATTTCCATGAACGTTTGGTTTCATGAATGGATATGTGGAATGCGTGGATCAGTAGTTATCTAATACTGTAACACACACATACACACACACACAGTGCAATCTATATGAATCGTAAATCCTCGAAGAGGAAAGAGAGAGAAAAAAAGAGGGGCGATGGCAGATGAAAAAAGTAGAGACAAAAGGCGAGGTAAGGAAGGTTAAAATAGGGGGCGTGTATGTACTACCTTCATCTGCTGCAAGAGGTGTTGATCAGTCGGGGGACACGAGGCTGTCACGTTCTGGGGCTTGGCCAAACCTACGCGGCGCCAACAAGGGAGATACAAAACCAGTGGTTAATTTTCTCACTGATAGGAAGACAATTAGAGTAACAGAATGACAGGATAAGAATGGTATAGACAAACAGAACATAATAAATAAATGAGTTTTGCGTGACGTGGAATAGACGGGCAGCATCTTTCTCCAGCAAGATGGGCATTGTATAGCTTTCAAGTAGCAAGCTAACAATACCCCTTACTAATCTTATTGTCCTTTGGTAAACTCAAGGCGTAAGGACTAGGTGCTCGCATCTCTAGGGCACTAACTAGGTGACTCATAACAGTATATACTAAATTCTGAAGAGACGCAACTAAACAGCTGCAGTCATTGGCTCCGGTGCTGTGTCTTCTTTGATCTGTGCCTTCTTTGTGGAACATTTTTATTGTTATTATTATTATTTTTCTCCTTCACGGGTGCACTCTTCCTCCGCTATTATGGCACGATATGTTGTATGTAGTTTTCATTGTCTTTTGGTAGCGAAACGGAAATGTACAATCTATCCGCCGAGACAACAACCCCCAAGTAACAACAATATATTTAAAACCTCTTTTTTTATATTGCAAGACCTAACAAAACAAAAAAAAATAAAGAAAAATAGTAAGTAAAGTATAAATTTAAGAAAAAAATACAGAAGAAAATAAACACATGAATGAAATATAGTCATACATTTTCCTGCCGCAGGAAAAGATGTATGTTATGACAAGGTATGCATCATCCAAGGCTCGCTCAGCGTGGTACAGTATCGCCAGCACAGCCCGGGCCAGCGTGGCGGGATCTCTGGCTGGCTTAAACCTCCTCTAATCAGTGGCCGTCCTGTCTTTATTCGTGGGCAGGAATAATTAGATGCTGATTTACTTTTTCTTATTATTAATGTACGTACGGAGGAGATAGGCCAAGGATAAAAAGAAGATAGTTAAATAAAGATAAAATAGTTAAATGAAAAGAAAAAAAGATAAAACGCCCAAATATTGTTCCTAAAAGAAAACAAAAATAGGAGTACCAAAAAAGAGGTTAATTCATTTTGAGATCGGCTGAGAACAAAAAAAAAAAAGAGTAAAATAAATAAATTATATTAAACAGCTTACGAAAAAGTAAGAAAAACGCTCACATGAAGAAAAAGGGTCAATTAACTTTCTGTTGGGTAATAATGAGGATGATGATGACAATGATAACGATGACGATAATGATGATTGTGAATGTCGCCGAGGTATAAAAAAAAAAAAAATGTACTTCTAATGGTAACTTATTGAAAGTTGTACAGCATGAATTGTTTATCCTTCTCGCCCTTCAAGTTCGTGCTGTTGTTGCTGCTGTTGTTGCTACTGCTAAGGTCTCTAAGGAACAAAGATGTTGTTGCCATGTCAGGGTACAGGAAAATATGATTATTATTGGAAAAAGAAAAAAAAATACTTAGCTTGGTGCTTATGTAAATCTCTCTATCTCTCTCTCTCTCTACAGTAGCCAACATAAGAACCATCTATATATAAATAAATCAGTAATACATTCATGCACCCACTTGTGTTAAGTAATTATAATACACATGTAATTCTCAGTCATTTCTTTCACCGGGTCTGAGTGTGGCGTCTGGCAAAACAAAGCCAAGCAGAATCCTCCCTCCGTTCCTGCGGTGAAGGAATCTTACTGAGGAGAAGGAACTTTCCGTTCTGTCTCCGTCCCTCACCCCCGCCTCCCGCTCCTCCTGGTCCTCCCGCGTCGCGCCAACCCACCGAGTATACAGGTGTGTTGTTTACCTGCCCGCGTTGGCAACACTGCCTGTCCGCGCGCCCGGCCCAACCAAGGTCAAACATCCGGGCATTATCTGTGTCCTCTGTCCGTATTACACAACATGGCACGTGAGTTGGTCGTCACTCGTCATTCGTCAAGCGATGAGTTACATTGCCAGACTACTTGGCTGGAAGCTGCGATTGATTTCATGATGCGCTTCCTTGTTTCTCTGCGACCATTCAGCTCCCGTGTGTAAACCAGACATGTTTATACACTGAATCAGCTGACTCACCCTACATGTAAACATGTAAAAGCTCATCTCCAATTCCAGGATTTGATAATAATAATAAAAATAATAATAACAATAATAATAATAATAATAATAATAATAATAATAATAATAATAATAATAATAATAATAATAAAGTTTACTGGAATGGTAGTCGTAGAGTGAAGCTGTGTGTGTGCGTGTGAGTGTGTGTATGTGTGTGTGTGATTTTTCAGCCACGGTCTTTGAGCATCACGTGATGGACTCGTGATCAGCAGCTGTACCCTCCCGGTGAGGCTTACAGCTTATGGAGTGAGGCGGGGAGCTTTCCACGCACCCATTCTCCTCGCAGCTGGAGGACAACGCTCGCTACTCAGGGAAGAGTTTTGCGACCTGAATGGAAAACAAACTTAGGCTGCCCAGTACAGACGTTACCATTGAGCTGGAGAGAAATGTGCCAATGTACGCACACCCTTGGTGCAACTGCAGCAACTTAAGATATAGGGAGACAGACAGGACAAGAAAAGAGAATGGATGAAAGATGAAAAAAAAAAAAAAACAAGAACATGAATTAGAGAAAACAGAAATACCTAATACCCAACGCAGCAAAAATTAAATAATTCGAGCAAGGCTGCAAGCACGACCCAAGTAAACTCATTGACGCTCTTTCGTCTTCAGCAGCTAAACAAGACATGATCCCTGTACCAGAGCCACCACGAAGATGTTACCACTGAGCTAATGAGAGGTGTGTCAACGTCTGCGCATTCTTGATACAGTTAATCTCATTGACGCTCTCTAGTCTTCAGCGCTAAAACAGAAATTATCCTTATACCAGACCCATCAACCATCACTCACCATCCATTATATACACAGTTTTTCCAGCACGTGCCCAGCTCCTGTCCCGTCCTGAAACCCCATGATGCATCCCATATTAAGGTTGCCGCACCTCGCTGGCCTTCTAAGCCTCCCCCTGCGAGGGAATACAAAGGTTCATAACAAAGGAGACGGAATTTTCCTTGGTTCACGCCCACCTGTCACCCGCCCCGGCACTCGGCGGCGCCCAACACAACTCTCGTGCCACATAAGAACCGGATAGAACCAGGCGGATCCAGGCGCTGGTCGACTGATCACGTGGCCTTTAGTAAGAGCGTATAAGAGAGAGAGAGAGAGAGAGAGAGAGAGAGAGAGAGAGAGAGAGAGAGAGAGAGAGAGAGAGAGAGAGAGAGAGTCGCATTTTTTCTTCTTTTTCGTTGGATGAGCACATGGCTAATGGATTTTTCCTTTGTCGGTGTTTGTCCCTTTTCTGTACTGTGTTATTATAACTCTTAGCCATAAAGGCAAAATTCTTATTTTCTTAATATCCGTGTATTTAATTAATTACCTTTTTAGCACAGTCCTAGCGTTCTTTCTGAGCTTAGTTGTCTATTCCTCACGATGAATATGAAATCATTATAATAATAATGATGATAATAATAATAATAATTATTATTATTATTATTGTTATTATTATTATTATTATTATTATTATTATTGCTGTTGTTGTTGTTGTTGTTGTTGTTGTTGTTGTTGTTGTTGTTGTTGTTATTATCATTATCATTCAGCTGTCTTTTAGATTTATCTTGCTAAAATAAATCTCTATGAATATAGTATTTTTTTCCTCACCATTGGCGCTATGACCTCAATATCAAAGGCGCCATGAGCATTTAATAAATTCCATCCTACCTTTCCTTTTTCCGGTAAATGTTAGCAGCGTCATGTCAGGCAGCTCCTCGTAGGCCAGCAACGTGATCTTTGCCCTCATTCTCTCTCTCTTATCAGTTGTTTAGCGATGCCTCTGACTCATGATAGTGCTTCTCACGCATGGCGGGGCGGGTAAAGGTCGCTGGTCTCCGGGAGGGAGGAAGGAACAAGAGGGCAAGGAGACCATCCAAACATTACTATATATACGTAGTCTTAATTAGACTCACCTGAGGAAATGAATCCCTTGGCCAGAGCCTGGGCCATGTTGCCCGCCCCGATGAACCCAATCCTGAGGGAGGCCATGCTGGGGTTGTGTGGAAGACGTGAAAGTGAGGCGCGACGGTCACTGCATGCAAGTTGCGGAGAGGGAGGGAGAGCTGCAATTGTTATACAAGTTGACTTACTTTCTCAGTGACACCATGACTGATCCCCCTGAAGGAAAAAAAATAATGTAGCCATCTAATTAATCCCAGCGAACTTTTAAAAACTCACATAAATAATAAATGAATTACAAACAGCGTGACGCAAATCTTTTCCTTACTTGTGGCTTTTTCCTCTTGATTCACACAACGCTAGTCGTTTGCTGCACTTTCTTCAGTCGTTGGTGGCAGCGAGGCTTGGGAGGAGGAAGATCAGTACTGTTCCAAAGTCACCAACTCACTGACAGTGCCGCATGTTGTGGGCTTTACTGTATCCCATTCGGCTGCCCCTCCAGCGCCCACGCCCCCGCACGGGCATCATTTCACGATACCTGCGATGCACCGCCACACACAGCTCATCACCGCTCAGCCCTCCACCACGAACTGCTCCACGGCATCTCTCCACAGTGTTGTTGCTTTGATCATCTTATTTAAAGACTCAGTTGCTTGTGTTTTATCACAGTAATTTAATGAAAAGCGCATGCATAAACACACAAGGCACGTCCAGCACCTCACTGGCAACATAGATCTCTGCTTACCGAGTGTTGCCAGACCGCATGATTATTTTTATCAGCCTCTCTCGGCACTAGTGAATGCAGAAAAATTTTCCGCTCTGTGCCTTTTGCTGTTCTGACTTTTGACTACACACACACACACACACACACACACGAACAACAGGAAACGTACACTGCACAGCGATAAGACCCAACAAACGTGGCGTACGTTTGGAGACAAGGGCGGGGGTACTACAAGCCAACACGTGAGCCAAGAGAGGCCAAGCCAGAAAAAAAATAAATAAATAAAAATAGCGAGTTCTAGTGTGCAATAATGTGGGTGACTTGTGTTTCTAACTACTTACCAACGGTTACTCACTTACGCAGGACGGGGTTGAAAAGATCAGTATCGCGAGACTGTTCATCTAAGTTTTCGTTTTGGAAGTGCTGGCAACCTGTGAGAGTGGCAGATAGAAGAATCTTCCTGCTTGATGAATGAGCTTACGCAGAGCGAAAGAAAAAAAAAAAAAAAAACAGGTGCACATGCTTGAATGATAATAATGATGCTACAGTTAATTCTGTTGTTATTGTTGCTGCTGCTGCTGCTATTGGAGAGTATTTATAGTAAAAACAACTTAAAATATCAAAAGTTCATATTACGCATTTGTTTATTGGCTTAAAACCCCTGCTTTCACTCCTGGTATGGAATGGCTGCTTGAAGTTTCTTACCGTCGATGAAGTGAGGAGCATCACAACACGGTGAGAAAGTGAAAGTTTTCATGCACGAAGGATAAAGAAGTTCTGGTTTGTCTAACGTAAATAAAACTCCAGGTTATAGTCTAACATTAGTACTGCTAGAAATATAAAATGTTTGGAATAGATCGGCAGCCGTGATATGAGTGGAACAGCTTGGGAGGAGGAAAGATAGTGGATTAAAGATTGGTCTAGTGGAATCATGGACACTGACGATGATTATGATGTGTATTAATATAGTATTGTATTGGTACTGTACATGTCTAAATATGATGCTGGTAGTGGTAGCAGAAGGTATTGGTGGTATTGGTGGTGGAGGGCGGTGGTGGTGGTAGTGGCAGCGGCAGGGGTCATAGAGGTGATGACACATAAACACACACACACACACACAAGTGAAGCAACAACAGGAAAACAAAAGAACTAGCGTGCATGCTGCAGATGTTCTTGGCCTAGACTTTGCTGACCTTAATTACAGGCACACACACACATACACACACATACACACGTGCCTGATCCTGTGTACAAACAGTGAACAAAATAAACTATTATTATCTCTCCCCTGATGCTATCTGTGCGCCGCGGAGAAAGAGAGGGAAGGAGAGAAGGAGGAGAGGAGAGAGAGGGAGGAGAGGAGAGAAAGGGAGAAAAGGAGAGAGAGGGAGGAGAGGAGAGGAGAGAGAGTGGATCCTTACCTCAAAGGGCATCATAATTCCTCTCTAGCTCTTTTGCTCAGGCAGTACCACTTACAAACACCACGGAATCACTCTTTGCTAGTTAAATTTATTTGTTAGAGGGGCACTGGCCAAGGACAATAAAAATCAAGAAAAAAGGGGGAGGCCCTATGGAAAAGTGCCAGTCCTTACAGAATGCAGTAAAAAAAAATATATCATCCGAAATTTGAGAAACGCCTTGAATCGGATCAATAAAGATACAATTATAGTGGTTAAGTAAACGGATATGATTATCAACGTTTAGTATTATGAAAAAGGTTCATTCTAAGCTTTAAAAAAAAAAAAATCTCTAACGGTGTCTAGGATAAAATTAACTTCATCCCGTGAAACTCGAAAAAGAAAAAAATATATATTTATATATGCAGACTGCAGTGTTCTCAAAATAATGCCGCGTTATTGGTAGGATGAAAATTAATCAAGAGAGAGAGAGAGAGAGAGAGAGAGAGAGAGAGAGAGAGAGAGAGAGAGAGAGAGAGAGAGAGAGAGAGAGAGAGAGAGAGAGAGAGAGAGAGAGAGAGAAAACCGCCTAATTGTGCCTATTGTAGCTAAGTTACTAATGTACGTAGTTAGGGAGGAGTCAAGATTAGAACAGTGTGATGTAAGAAGGTAAGTGTTGCCAGATTTAGCACAAAGATATTCCAGTCCTTGACCTTGATGTCGCCCAGGCAGCCAAACCACTCCCACCCTGACTGGTCTTCTCACCTCCTGCTTGTTTGCAACGCCATTGGGATCTTGCTGCTGTGGCGCATAAATGTTCATGCTTACACATATCACTTAATATTGTTTTCCTTCCATTGTTCCCCTCCCGGTACTTTTTTTCATGATCCTCCGTGGTAAATATTCTTATTTTATTTTGTTCCAACTACTTGTTTTAATTAATCGTCTCTGCTTGCTTTTTTTCCTTTCTGGGTGTTTACCTCTTCAATCGAACAGGATCTTCGTTTATATTCCTATACTTGGGCTAAGATTACGTGATGTGATTAAGTTCTGTGGCTGCCTCCTTGCAGTGAGTTATGTATTGTGTCTGCCTCTTGGTAATATCCGATGCTGAAAGTCTCTAGTTTCTTGCAATTTTGATTTGAGTGTTTTAGGATTTTAAGAGTTAAGGAGACCAGCGAAGGTCATATAAAGAAGAAAAACATGAGTTACAAATAAATGCGAATAAATAAATAAGAATAAAAATAGAAATAAAGCATTAAAAATAATAACAACCAAATAAAAAAAATAAAATAAACAACTAACCAATGATCTGTCTAACAAACTCTCTAACCAACTAACTAACTAACTAAATAAATAAATAAATGAGAGGTGGTGGAGGATAAAGCTCTCTAAATTTACCGCACCTAAAAAAGAATAAAATCTAAAAAAAAAAATGGTACAAATGGACAAACCTTACCCACTTATCTGAGGCGCTCCCATTATCCAGGTGAGTACACAGGTGAAGAGGTCAACAGGTAAGTGAATGAGGGAATAAGCACACATTCCAGCCCTCCATTCACCAGCAATGAATATACCAGAGACCTTTTATACCTGACGAGATGCAGACGTAATATTCGTGTTATTATTAGTATTATCATTATTATTATTATTGCTATAATTTATTTATTGTTTTTTTTTTATTTTCTTTTTTCTGTACTGTGCTTTCCTTTCTTCTAACTGCCATATCTAGTCTCATTTTTTTTTTTTTTTCACATTGATTTTTTTCTTCTTTTATTGTCCGCATATATGTACTGTATGATTGAACATTGACCGCCACGACGCAACTCTCACTGTTGACGTAAACAAAAACTTGCCTCAGGTTAAAATTACACTGGACAGGAGGTGCATTTTTTTATTTGTGCCTTTACTGCGTTCTCTTCTGCGTCTCAAGTTCTTGTTTATAATTGTTACATAAACATAAACATAAACATAAACATGAATATAATAATAATAATTATATAATAATAATAATAATAATAATAATAATAATAATAATAATGATAATGATAATAATAATAATAATAATAATAATAATAATAATAATAATAATAATAATAATAATAATAATAATAATGATAATAATCATCATCATCATCATCATTCATAGCCCATTAAAAAGCAGGAAAGCAATAACAAACAAATAACAAAACGAATAAGCATAACATAAGTTTTTTTTTCGTAATAATAAAAATAGGAAATTGGTTTCTTCTCTTCACTTAATGCAAGGAATGCATAGATTTAGAGCTTTCATTATAATAATGATAATAATAATATTGATGATAATAATAATAATAATAATAATAATAATAATAATAATAGTATTAACAAAGTCACCAATAAGCAATGCGTTATATACTAATATGATGACACACACACACACACACACACACACACACACACACACACACACACACACACACACACACACACGTTCTTCTCATTCAGTGGCACGTTCATATTAAGCAAACACTACAGTGTTCTCTTCTCGTCGTTCATAGAATCATATCCTGAAACACTTCTGCACCGCACCTCCACTGCTTTCGAAAAGTTCTAGTTGAAGTTATACAGATTTTCAAGGATGTTTCTACCGTTCTAGTAACAACTTAACAAGATTTTTACTTTATCAACAGCAGAGACGTTCTTGAAAACCCGGCTAATCATCTCTGTGGCCTTTGAAAATAGTCGTGGTGAGAGCAAAGTGTTTCGGAATATGGGCTTTAGAAACCCTCCTAATTTCTTTCAGTGACCAGAAGCGGTTCACGCCAGCCAGACAGTTGGCTTATAGAAGGTAACATTATCACCAGCTCCTTCACAATCAACCCTACTCATTATTTTACCTGGTCACGTGTTGCTCAGAGAAAAGTGAGAGAGAGGAAGGGGGAGGAGATGCAACGGGTTATCAAAGAACAGATAGGGAGAAACACAAACACCCACACTTGTTGATCTTTAAGAGGTTGTCTGTGTTGAGATAAGCTACTGCAGACCAGAGAGAGAGAGAGAGAGAGAGAGAGAGAGAGAGAGAGAGAGAGAGAGAGAGAGAGAGAGAGAGAGAGAGAGAGAGAGAGAGAGAGAGAGAGAGAGAGAGAGAGAGAGAGAGAGAGAGAGAGAGAGAGAGAGAGAAAGCACCACACTACATATTTCTTTCATCACCCACTCCCTAACTAACCATGCAGGGGCTGGTGACGAGAGGAAGGACGCCTAGATCAGGAGTTCGGGGATGCCAGAGTCCCCCAGCATGAGGTCTTCCACTTGCTTCAGCACGGGCGTCTCCAGCAGGGTCGTCAAGGGGTTGTCGCCCCCCTGCCAGCCGATCTCTGCGCCGATCTTGCGCAGGTCTTGTCTCATGCAAGCCGCCATCTTGACAGGGGAGAGGGTAGGCAGAAGGAGGACAATTATAGTGCTCTCTCTCTCTCTCTCTCTCTCTCTCTCTCTCTCTCTCTCTCTCTCTCTCTCTCTCTCTCTATATATATATATATATATATATATATACTCGTATATATATATATATATATATATATATATATATATATATATATATATATATATATATATATATATATATATATATATATATATATATATATATATATATCAAGACTCACCTTCTTCTGCGCCATGCACCTGTAGTAGACTATAGCGGGCCCCAGGTGGCGAGCCAGGGGATGGGCAGCGGGACCGTGGGGCGGCACACACCGAGAGAAAGCGCGGCAGGAACCCTCAGCTGTGCTCAGTTCTTCCCGGAGCTGTCCAGCCACCGCGCTTAGCAACTCCTGCCTCACGTGGTCGTAGTTGACTTGGTCGTTGTCGTCCAGCTGGGGGAGTGAGGGAAGGGAAGATTAAATATAGGAGGGTGGGAGGGGAGCTTGGTGTGTGTGTGTGTGTGTGTATGTGTGGTTTTCATTGTAAGGCAGAATACTAAATAACGAACTGACTGGTTATGTAACTGACTGATGAAGTATAACCACACACACACACACACGGGGTGAGGCAAATGGGCGAACCTCTTAATATGTAGCCCCTGTTCACCTAGCAGCAAGTAGGTGCGGGATGTAACCCGAGGGGTTATGACCTCGCTGTCCCGGTGTGTGGTGTGTCAGTGGTCTCAGTAATACCCAAAGATCGGTCACTATGTGCTCTGAACTCTTTCCGTAGGGGAACGGCTGGTTGGGTGGCCAGCAGACGACAGTAGGTAAATCACACACACACACACACACACACACACAGCTGGTCACAATCTTCCTATCCACTTATTCACACCACACATTCACACCACACATTCACACCACACATTCACACCACACATTCACACCACACACTCACACCACACATTCACACCACACGTTCACACCAATTTACATCCACTCACACTTTCTATTATAACTAGTATAACTCATTTATGCATACCATAAACCAGTATTCCTCAGCCTGGGGAAAATTTCCCCTGGGAAGAAATTTTAGGATTCCAGGGGGCAAAGTCTATTGAGAGAAGTAGTGTAACAGTTGACTTTTCTTCAAGTAATATATACAAATGCAAATCAAAATTTATGCTACGATCGCCTTTAGTAGTGACTATGTACGATAATTTTGGTCGAAATTCCATCATTTTATGGTTACTCTGTGGAGGGGGAAATACGAACAAGTGGACTGGTTGAAGGGGGAAAAGAGAGAGAAAAAAGGTTGGGAACTACTGCCATAAACTCAGTCTCACACACACTCATATCCACTCACATTTTTCAGTTCTACTATTATAATTCATTCACACCACAAACTCGCAACCACACACTCCAGACTTCAATCACCCTCATTATCTAAACTCACCAGCTTCACCTCGCGCAGAATACAGGTTATGTTGCTCAGTCTCTGCGCCAGAGCCTCTTTCAGCTCCGTCGCCGCAGCCTCCGTCTCTGCCCCACGCCTCTGCTCGCCCCAAAAACAATATAGTTGCCGCCTGAATTAGTATGTTTTCTATTTTCTTTTCAATAGTATAGTTTTCTTTCTTTTGTTTGGACAATGTTGGCATGGAAAACAGTTCACAGAAGCGTTATATTATGAAAGAGATAGATAGATAGATAGATAGATAGATAGAGAGAGAGAGAGAGAGAGAGAGAGAGAGAGAGAGAGAGAGAGAGAGAGAGAGAGAGAGAGAGAGAGAGAGAGAGAGAGAGAGGACCATATTTTGAAATGCTTCTATGCTGCTCCCCGGCTACTTTCAAGAGTTTTAAGTGTTTCTACGGTTATAGTGACAGATTAACAAGACTTTTACATCCTTAACAGGAGAAAACACTCTAGAGAGCCCCATACTCATCTCTGTTGCCTTTGGAAACAGTCGTGGTGAGAGCAAAGCGTTTCAAAGGGAGAGATGGTGAGAAGAGCAACAGCACAAACAACCCACTCACCGCCCTCAGACTAAGCCAGCCCTTCAGGTACTGGTTGGCCAAGTTAAACTGCTCCGGCTGGTAATACTGCAGGTTGTTGCTGAAATAGTAGGGCTGGAAGTACTGGGCATTCTGAGGAGCCACCTGGGTGAACTGGGGCGTCCTGGCGGGCTCGGGGGCGTGGCCAGCTTGATACACGGGGAACTGAATGAAGGCTGGGTTCACCGGCGTGGTCACTCCCAGACTCTCCTGTAGAAGAGATGGCGATGAGAGAGAGAGAGAGAGAGAGAGAGAGAGAGAGAGAGAGAGGGGGGGGGAAAGAGGGATAAACTCCGGAACTCCCTGCCTGCCTCTGTGTTTTCTCCTTTCCTATGACTTGAACTCTTTCAAGAGAGAGGTTTCAAGACACTTATACTCCAATTTTGAATTATCCTTTTGGCTTTCTCATTGGGAGCTGGTATCATAAGTAAACCTTTAATGTTTTGTTTTTCTTCCTTTTTGTTGCCTTGGCCAATGTCCCTCTTACATAAAAAGTAAAGGTAATGAGTGAAAAGGTGCCAGCGGAGACTCAGCGGAGACTTTACCAAGTACTGCGTGAGGTCCAGCGTGGGAGGAGTGGCGACCTGGGTACCCACACACTTCTCCATGGCCACCACCATCTGCCGCCGCCACCCGATGACCGTCCTGCTGCCCAGACACCCCGTCATCACCTGGAGAGAGAGAGAGAGAGAGAGAGAGAGAGAGAGAGAGAGAGAGAGAGAGAGAGTAAACTGTGAACCATTTGACAACTGACATACACACACACACACACACACACACACACACACACACACACACACTTCTAAGCTACACATGTTTTCTCTATTTATTTATATTCAATCTATAATTCTCTATGCCTCTTTCTTTAATTCACATTTATACTTTTTTTTCTTTATCAATGTTCTTCCTTGTTTTCCTTCCCTTTTCTTCATTTCCACACACCCACACCCACACCCACACCCACCCACACACACACACACACACACACCTTCAGGTAGTTATATTTATCTTGCTCCGTTGGTATCTGCGCGTAACTTCCCTTCCCCATCACCAGCACCACCACCATCACCGCCGCCGCTGCCACAGTCACTAGCGATGCCATCCTGCAGGGTCTTCTCTCCTCCTAGTTACTCTTCCTGGTTACCTTTACGGAGTGTTGTCCAGCGTGACAGTGAACAAAGATAGAGACACTGAGATTACTATTGGGAATGTATTCGTATAATATTTCCTAACCAAGGGGACGAGGGAGAGAAGCAACAGCAGATAAAACTAAGAATAAGGATAACAGCAATTGTAATGATAATAGCAAAAAGAAGAAGGTTAGAAGGAGGAGGAGGACGACGAGGTTAAGGATGAGAAGCATGTAGATGAGGACGAGGAGGAGGAGGAGTACGATGAAGAGGAGAAGGAGGAGGAGGAGGAGGAGGAGGAGGAGGAGGAGGAGGAGGAGGAGGAGGAAGAGAAGGAGGAGGAGGAGGAGGAGGAGGAGGAGTAGTTGGAGGAGCTGGAGAAGAACGAAAACAGAAAAGAAAAAAATGGAGGAGGATATGAAGGAAGAGGGGGATAATGACAGTTAGGAGGAGGAGGAGGAGTAGGAGAAAGAGGAAAACGAAGACGTGAAGGGAGAGAGAGAGAGAGAGAGAGAGAGAGAGGAGAGAGAGAGAGAGAGAGAGAGAGAGAGAGAGAGAGAGAGAGAGAGAGAGAGAAATAGGATGTGGAGGTGGAGCAAAACCCACAAGAAAATGAGACAAAATTAAACAGAAGGGCACCTGAATGGAATTTTGTTCTTACCTGTGAAGGAAGCAACCGTGTCTGTCTGTCTCAGGTGTTCCCTCAGAGGTTTATATACCGCCGCACACTCCTCCTCTTCCTCCTCTTCCCCCCAACTTCCTTCCCTCCCTTCCTCCTGCTCTTGATAACTCAAAGTAATATTGTATCACTCGCTGACCCTCCTCCTCCTCCTCCTCCTCCTTCTTCTCTTCCTTCTTCCTTTGATATCCTTCTTCTGTCTACACATTCTTGTCCTTCATTATCTTTGTCTACGTGGTTATTTCCTCTTGTTTTTTTTTTCTTATCTCTCTCTCTCTCTCTCTCTCTCTCTCTCTCTCTCTCTCTCTCTCTCTCTCTCTCTCTCTCTCTCTCTTTGAAAAAATCATACAAAAATGCTGCAACAGTCTATGAAAAGCTAATCTGTTTCTAATACTTCTAATATTTTACTCCGCGTCGTGTTTGACAAACGTGAAAACACCATGTGTATTTTTCAGCTCGCCAAGGCAGCCATCAGTATCAAAAACGTTATTTTTTCCCCTTTTCTTTATCTTCTCACATCCACTGCAATCTTGCTCAGACTCTTTTACAAATTATGCAGTTTTACAGAATTTCCATATCTTTCTCTCGCTGCCCTAACCAATGCCACGGGTGTTGTTCTGAAAACGTGCAGTTCTCTTCTATTGTGCTAACTTGACCTTTCCTTGAAATATGAGCTGTGCGGATATGGATTATGCAGAACAGCAACTTGGCGGCAGAGAATTCAGTAGTGGCATTCTTGCAGCCCGACAGCGATGTGTACATCCAAGCCGCCAATGTTTCCAACCTATCTATTTCTTCGACACACAGCACTTCTGGTCATTCTCAAATGTTTTGATGTCTTATTTCGACTTTTTTTTTCAGTTAGTGAAAGTTTAACAGGATTCTGCATCTTCAGTAATAAACAAATAAATAGATAAATAAATAAAACACTCACGAAATCTAATCATCTCTGTGGCCTCTGAAAATAGCTCTTATTATGCAAAGGCCAGAATGCTCTGTATAATAAGAGGCTCGATCAGAAAATGTCACCAGCGTCCGGCATAAGAATAAACAATTAACCGACAAGAAAACTCTGAGAACAGCTTCGAAAAGTGCAGGAAAGACTGAATGATGCAATTATTGTTGAGTTCATTTCCTCTTTCTTCGTCTAAACAATATCGTACCATTGAGTGACGGAATATTATTTGCCTTATATTTTTCACGTCCATGCTTGCCCTTCTTCGCTGGCTGTTGTCTTTAGCTTGCTGCCTCTGGGGACAGAGAACTAAGAGCGATAGAGCGAGGGAAGGTGTTTGGGTCGCTGGCACTCCTTGCTGACACTGTAAGGAGAGGTGGGACATAACGTAGAGAGAGAGGGAAATATGAGTAGTGACAGTAAGAGGGTGTATTTTGAGAAGGGGAATGAGTGGACGTGCAACACACACACACACACACACACACACAGACACACACAGATACACACAGACACACACACACACACACACACACACACACACACACACACACACACACACACACACACACACACACACACACACACACACACTCACACACACACACAAACACACACACACACACACACACACCAAACAAAGGAAGCCAAGCAGCAGACCGCAACAATCACACACACACACAAGCACGCGCTTAACACAAATCCTCAACCTCTTTTTTTATTGCAGTCATGTTGTATATCACCCTTTTTTGTCCCTTCATTCACCAATATACATACCAGCGCCATTACCACCGCGGAGATGCACCCGTCCCCCTCCCCAACACCCACACCTCGTCCCCTCCCACACTCCTCCCCCACTCTGCACCGGATTCACGCCCCTCACCCCGCCTCACCCCATCCGACACCCCATTTACCTCTGGCCAGGTGTCCTTGAGGCGGAAGGTGCGTGTGGAAAGAGGCAGGAAGGTGGAGGAAGGACAGGGACAGCCACCTTGCTCCTCTCTCGGCTCTTGCCCTTCTCCACTTTTACATCTCCAAAATCTAGTAATTTATCATCTCTCCCTCTCGTCCCATTCTCTGCTTCTCCCTCCAAACTCTATAATTATCTCTTTCCTCCTCCTATACCTCCTTCTCTGCTCCCCTTCTCTCCTCCTTCTGCCTGCATTTCGGGCTTGTAATAATCTTTTTCCGACGTGCAAATTCTTCACCTTGGCCAGCGTTTGTGTGGTGCTCCTGGTGGATGGATGGATGCGAGATGTTCAGTGGAGGGTTGCAAGGTTTACAGGGGTGAAGGAAAGGGGAAACAAAGCGATGAATTTTTAGGCGCCTTAATGAACTGCACGAAACCAGTTCATCGCTTCCTATATTACAATGGTTGTCATCTCTTGCGACGTCTTGCCACTATACATATGACTAAAGCTGAGGCACACACTAATAACACCACACGTTTTTATCTCAGCAGTCATTCTGGTAGCAAGATCCACATAGACATAGTGAATCAAACTGCTATAACGTATCCTATCCATTTTGTTATTGAACCAAGCTCAGCACTCACCCCTTTTGTATTTTTCTTACGAAGTATCCATAACGTTAAATGCAACTTAAGAAAAAACGAATAGTAATTTATGTGGTCTTTAAGAATCCTCCTTATTACAGTCCATGTAGAGCGTTTCAAAATCCAGGTTTTCGAGATGTCACCAGCGTATAAGTATAGTTTATTCACCGCCGCACCCATCTTATTCTAATCCAGCATCTCACCAGCCGCGTTGCTCTTGACAGTACACCCCGCGTCAGGAGCCACTTGTGGTTCCTGACAAATAGCCAAGAAGAAGACGCCTCCAGGCAGGCCGCTCCTACTGGTCACGCCTACTGGTCACAAAACACCTCACTGCTGTCCAGAGCGCCGCAGGTTGTGTGTGTGTGTGTGTGTGTGTGTGAGTAGGTGAGAGAGAGAGAGAGAGAGAGAGAGAGAGAGAGAGAGAGAGAGAGAGAGAGAGAGAGAGAGAGAGAGAGAGAGAGAGAGAGAGAGAGAGAGAGAGAGAGTGTATGTGTGTGTGTGCGTGTGTTTATGTAGGAGGGACACTGGCCAAGGGCAACAAAAATCCAATAAAAAAAAAAGCCCACTGAGATGTCAGTCCCATAAAAGGGTCCAAAGTGGTAGTCAAAATTTAAAGGATAAGTGTCTTGAAAAATCCCTCATGAAGGAATTCAAGTCATAGGAAGATGGAAATACAGAAGCAGGCAGGGAGTTCCAGAGTTTACCAGAGAAAGGGATGAATGACCGAGAGTACCGGTTAACTCTTGCATTAGAGAGATGGACACAATAGGGGTGAGAGAAAGAAGAAAGTCTTGTGCATTGAGGCCGCGGGAAGAGGGGAGGCATGCAGTTAGCATGATTAAGAAAACAGTTAGCGTGAAAATAGCGGTAAAAATGGCTAGAGATGCAACATTGCGGCGATGAGAGAGAGGCTGAAGACAGTCAGTTAGAGGAGAGGAGTTGATGAGCCGAAAAAGCTTTTGATTCCACCCTGTCTAGAAGAGTGGTATGAGTGGAAGCCCCCCCGACATGTGAAGCATACTCCATACATGGACGGATAAGGCCCTTGTACAGAGTTAGCAGCTTGGAGGGTGAGAAAAACTGGCGGTGACGTTTCAAAACACCTAACTTCATAGAAGCTGTTTTAGCTAGAGATGAGATGTGAAGTTTCCAGTTCAGATTATAAGTAAAGGACAGACCGAGGATGTTCTGTGTAGAAAAGTGGGACAGCTGAGTGTCACTGAAGAAGAGGGGATAGTTGTCTGGAAGGTTGTGTCGAGTTGATAGATGGAGTGGATAAGACAAGAAGTCTGGTTTAGAAGGTCATTGACGAATAACAAGAAGAGAGTGGATGACAGAACAGAACCCTGAGGAACACCACTGTTAATAGATTTACGAGAAGAATAGTGACCGTCTACCACAGCAGCAATAGAACGGTCAGAAAGAAAACTTGAGATGAAGTTACAGAGAGAAGGATAGAAGCTGTAGGAGGGTAGTTTGGAAATAAAAACTTTGTGCTAGAATCTATCAAAAGCTTTTGATATATCCAAGGCAACAGCAAAAGTTTCACCAGAATCTCTAAAAGAGGATTATCAAGACTCAGTAAGGAAAGCCAGAAGATCACCAGTAGAGCGGCCTTGACGGAACCCATACTGGCGATCAGATAGAAGGTTGTGAAGTCATAGATGTTTAAGAATCTTCCTGTTGTTGATAGATTAAAAAAAACTTTAAGTAGGCAGGAAATTAAAGCAATAATACGGTAGTTTGAGGGATTAAAACGGTCACCCTTTTTAGTTTTAGTAGGCAAACTTCCAGCAAGAAGTATGTGTGTTTTCATAAGATGAATACAAAACATACAAAATAAATTACCTTAAAGAATTACCCTTACAAATAAAACTTTTCATTAAATTTTTTTAGACGCGACGGACCATCGAAGAATACAATCAAATACCGATGAATGCTCCCAACAAGCCTCGCATGACACGAGGTGCCTAGTAGAGAGGAAGGAAGACATCGGGGTCACTGCAGGAAGGCAAATGATCCTCCAATTCAGTAATCCAGGAAGTCCCTCGGTATTTCTTTACAGGGCGGCCTTTGGTGAACACTTTTTGTCCGTGTCACAGCCCTTGACTGTCTCCAATTACATGAAGAAAACGCCGCCAAAGCAATATAGAATAAACAAGTAAGTGAGCGTATACATTATTTTTTTAGCGTTGTTTTTCTTGCTGGGTAATGCAGTGGTCGCTGCTACATCCTCCTGCTTTATCCCTATTCTCTATCCTTTGCTCTCACCTCCAGCCCGTTCCTGGATCGCCGGCCTCTCGTCTCAAGGCCGTTGCGTGGTGAAGATAGCGCGAACCATGCACCCAACTGGCAGCGTGACAGAAAGAGGGAGAAAAGAAGAGAGAGAAGAGGTCAGTGTGAAGATAGACGGGAGTAACGAACACAGAGAGAGAGGGAAAGAGAAGCACATGAGGAAAACGGGAAATGAATAAAGGTAAATGGAGGGAGAGAAGAGAGGAAGAAAGAAGTAAAGGAAGAGAGGAAGTAGTCAGAAGTGAGTTTAGCACTAAGATAAACTGCTCACTCGTCGCAGACTCTAAAATTTCCACGAAACATGTCACTCTCATAAAAACTCTTAGCGTCATTATAGATTTTTTTTATTTCAGTACATGGATACAAACAGATGAAGAAAAAAGACATTCAAATACTGGATTACAATAAGGCTTTAGATCTTAACTGTAGAAAAAAAATTTACACTATGTGCCTCCTTATACACACACACACACACACACACACACACACACACACACACACACACACATGAAAACGCCATGCTGACAACACTTCCAATTTCCTGTCTAACATTATTCACAAAAACTCCGCGCATCCGAAATCCTGAACTTATTTTTTGTGTCAGGTCCAATCCTCCACCATCCTCCCATCCCCCCCTTACCTACCACTTCTCCCTTACTTCCTCACTCCTTCCTCAATCTCTTATTTCATATTTCTCCTCTTTACTCATATTTCTTCTTCTCTCTTCCTTCCTTCATCTCCTCCTTTTCTTCCTTAGCCGTCAGTTCCTTATCCTTCCCTTCCTTCTTTCACTCCTTAACTTTACGAATGCAAGTACCTTCCCTTCTTCTATCTTCCTTATCTACCTCATCTTATCCTCTCTACTCCCTCTTCCTTTTCCTCTGCTCTCCACATCATCATCCTCTCTTCCTTTCATCCCATCTTCTCATTCTATTTATTCACTATTCTATCTAGTTCACTACCTGCATTCTTTCCCCAATTATCACTCGCTCTTGGCTTATAACTGAGATTGCACAAAAGCAAAACAATAACGATTCCGTGACTTCCTGACCGGCCTCCCCGCCTCCCTGTCCCACACAAGGAGGGAAACTGGGAAAATACGGAGGTAAGTGACTGGACGAGATTCCAAGTGTGTTTTCTTGGTGTTGAAAAATGTTTGCTGTTGTGAGAGAGAGAGAGAGAGAGAGAGAGAGAGAAGAGAATGTGTGTGTGTGTGTGTGTGTGTGTGTGTGTGTGTGTGTGTGTGTGTGTGTGTGTGTGTGTGTGTGTGTGTGTGTGTGTGTGTGTGTGTGTGTGTGTGTGTGTGTGTGTTTACCATCTACTCTGTTACATGATTTTATTTTTGTCTGTTTAAATTATTGTTATTATTATTATTATTATTATTATTATTATTATTGTTGTTGTTGTTGTTGTTGTTGTTGTTGTTGTTGTCGCTGTTGTTGTTGTTGTTGTTGTTGTTGTTGTTGTTGTTGTTGTTGTTGTTGTTGTTGTTGTCGTTGTTGTTGTTGTTGTTGTTGTTGTTGTTGTTGTTGTTTTCGTTATTACTATTACTATTATTATTATTATTATTATTATTATTATTATTATTATTATTATTATTATATTTTCACTCTATTTTTCATCAGACATTCAGAAAAAAATCTACTTTTTATGAAACTACTGAATTTCTTTTTAGAATAAAGAAACAGAAAACTACCTCTTCTACTACTACTACTACTACTACTACTACTACTACAACTGCTACTACTACTACTACTACTACTACTACTACTACTACTACTACTACTACTACTACTACTACTACTACTACTACTACTAGCATTGCTGCTGCTGCTGCTGCTGTGTCGACAACATGCGGCATCACATCACAGTTCCAGGACGTAACCGCAACGCGGCGGTAACCCGGATGCTCTGCTGAGCCTGTGTGTCCCCGAGTGAGGCTCCTTATCCAATAGAGGCTCAAAGTCCAAGGCAAGGCAGATGAGAGCCACGGCGCAGCAAACCACCATCTACAGCAACGCCCCTTACCCCTTTACAAACTGCTATTCTATGGAAACGTGATCTGCCACCTCCTCCCACTGAATTGCAAGACCAACATTCCGCATTACAGTGATACAGATTTTGAATATTGAGATTCATTACTTGAATAGGAACATAATAACATAGGAAAAATAAAGGAAGCTGAAAGAAGCCATCAGGCCTACACAAGGCAGTCCCTATTCATATCTGTGGGGAGCCAGTCGCTTGGTACTAAGGCTGATGATACTCAAGTTATTTAGTCCTTAGGTCAGGTGATCCTCAACACAATTCAGCCTGAGTTCAAAAAGGCCTCAGGATGTTAGGTATCCAAATCACTTGGGGTCAAAAATGTGTCTAGATTTAGACGTCTTGACTTCGTGACGGAAGCATGCGGGTCCACACTTACTAAATGTTCAAGCTATCCACCTATTTACTAAATCACATCCACCCATCTACTCAGCCATATCCATCCATCCATCCACCCACTCATACCTCCCCCCCCATCACCCAAATATCCACCCACTCCATTAGCTTTCTGATCTTGATCTTGATCTTGATGGTACAGGTGGCACAGGATCACTCCTGAGCCAGGCCTTTGGATCGGCAACTCCTGTAGAAAGGGGAAAAAAAAAAAAAAAAAGAGAAACGAACAGCATCCTCTATCCTAATTGTTCATACACCTGGCACGCCACATTCTCTCCAGAAACTCTTTCACCGCCTCAATCATCCTTTCATTCGCCTCTCTACACAGTCCCAGCAACAACACCATCCATTCCTTTCCTGTCTTCCCCACTCTTTCATTCCTATCATGCCCTAACTCAGTCAGTATCACTTGCATCATCTCATTCCTGTCTCTGGCATACTGCACACACTCCAGCACCACATGTTCCACCGTCTCATCCTCTCCCATGTCACACATCTGGCACACTTTGCTGCGGGACTCAGACCACCTGTAACTCCTTGCATTCACATCCATACACTGTGCCCTCGCTCGGAAGAGAAGATCACCGCCCAGGCTTCCATCATACCACCTTTCATACCTCGGGGCCTCTTTCTCCTTGTACCATTCCAGGGTCTTCTTTCTTTCCATCTCATTCTTCCATTCATTCAGTCCCACACATTTCACTTCTTTGTCTATCTCATTCTTCCATTTTCTCACATCCCATTCGGCTCCCACTCTTCCTCCTCTTGTTACCACCCATTCACGCTCATTTTGATTCCTACCAGCCATTCTTATCGCCCACACAACTTGCAATCCATTCCTGTCTGTCATTCTCATGCATCTCTTCCTCCATTTGCTTCCACTTTCATTCCACAGGTACACCTTCCTTGCTATTCTTGCATCATCCATTCTCTCAAGCCTAATCTTGTACCTAAGTGTGGCTTTTGTCAGTCTTTCTCTGAAGGTGCTCCATCCCATGTCACCTCTCAAGGCTTCAACTGCTGTGCACCTCGGTGCACTCAGTGCCATCCTTGCTACTTTGTTCTGGCCCACTTCTAACTTATCAATTTCACTTTCATTCCATGCAATCACATCCATACCATACATTATACATGGCACAGCCACACTCTTCCACACTTCTCTCAACACATCATACTTACTTGCTCTCATCCTTGCCGCGCTTCCCAATCGACCTACCCACTGGTTTAGCATACTTATCTTTTCATTCTTTGCCTTTGCACACCCACTAGGACTCATCCACATCCCTAAGTACTTGTATTCTTGCACCTGTCTCAACTCATTCTCTCCAAGTCTCCATACCACATTACTTTCATCCTCTGATCTATTCACAATCATTACTTTGCTTTTCTCACTGCTAAACCTTACTCCAAAGTCTTTACCATAGCCATCCACTACATCCAACAAACTTTGAAGCTCATCTGCCGATTCACTCATAACAACTACATCATCTGCATAAAGGAGCACACATACTTTATCATTCCCCACACTTACCCCTACATTCATTCTTCTCATCCTGGCTGCTAGCTCCTCTGTATACAGGCTAAAAAGGGTTGGTGACAATATACAGCCCTGCCTAACTCCTCTCTCACTCTTCACCCAGTCTGTTTCTATGTCTCCTAGCCTGTATCTAGCTCTTGTGTCCACATACATACTTTGCACTACGTTAACTATCTTTGCACTCAATCCAACCTTTTCTAAGACTCTACCTAACATTTCTCTGTTCACTCTATCATAAGCTTTCTCTATATCCAAAAAACCTAGGTACAATTTACCCCCATCCTTCTTTTTCTTCTCAATCATTTCATTCACCACAAACATATTGTCCTCAGCTCTCCTGTCCCTACGAAAACCATTCTGTTCTTCACCCAGCACTCCAGCTCTCTCAATCCATTTACACAGTCTCTCATTCAACACTGCACTGAAAACTTTACCTACTGTATTCACTAATGCAATTGGCCTGTAGTTCTTCAGCTCATTCTTACTCTTAAATCCTCCCTTATGTAACAGACACACTCGGCTCTCATTCCACTTTCTTGGCACTCTCTCTTCATCCCACACTCGGTTGAATAACTCAGTCATTCTGTCTATCACTACCTCCCCACCATTCTTGTAGAACTCATAGGGTATATCATCTGGACCTGCTGCCTTGCCATTCTTCTGCCTTCTCACACACCTCTCCACTTCATCCCTACTGATTCTTTCATCCAGTTCATCTGCATTCTTCCCTTCCAGTGTTACACATTCTTCTCTCACACTAAACATCTCACCTACCCCACCTACTTCTTCCCAGAACCCTTTGATTGCCTCCCTGATTCCATCCTTCTCTGTTATAACTACACCCTCCACTTTTAGACTCTCCACACCAACACTGCCTGACATATTCTCACCTCTCATGAACTTGTACCATTCACGGCCACCTTCCATACCTTTCTCCCTTAAAGATTGAATCACGCTCCTTTCACTCTTCACTTTAGCATTCATTATCATTCGTCTCGTCAACCGCTGCTGCTTCTTGGTCTTCTTTTCTTGGTCTTGATCTTGATCTTGATCTTGATGGTACAGGTGGCACAGGATCACTCCTGAGCCAGGCCTTTGGATCGGCAACTCCTGTAGAAGGAAAAAAAAAAAAAAAAAAGAGAAACGAACAGCATCCTCTATCCTAATTGTTCATACACCTGGCACGCCACATTCTCTCCAGAAACTCTTTCATCGCCTCAATCATCCTTTCATTCGCCTCTCTACACAGTCCCAGCAACAACACCATCCATTCCTTTCCTGTCTTCCCCACTCTTTCATTCCTATCATGCCCTAACTCAGTCAGTATCACTTGCATCATCTCATTCCTGTCTCTGGCATACTTCACACACTCCAGCACCACATGTTCCACCGTCTCATCCTCTCCCATGTCACACATCTGGCACACTTTGCTGCGGGACTCAGACCACCTGTAACTCCTTGCATTCACATCCATACACTGTGCCCTCGCTCGGAAGAGAAGATCACCGCCCAGGCTTCCATCATACCACCTTTCATACCTCGGGGCCTCTTTCTCCTTGTATCATTCCAGGGTCTTCTTTCTTTCCATTTCATTCTTCCATTCATTCAGTCCCACACATTTCACTTCTTTGTCTATCTCATTCTTCCATTTTCTCACATCCCATTCGCCTCCCACTCTGCCTCCTCTTGTTACCACCCATTCACGCTCATTTTGATTCCTACCAGCCATTCTTATAGCCCACACAACTTGCAATCCATTCCTGTCTGTCATTCTCATGCATCTCTTCCTCCATTTGCTTCCACTTTCATTCCACAGGTACACCTTCCTTGCTATTCTTGCATCATCCATTCTCTCAAGCCTAATCTTGTACCTAAGAGGTGTGGCTTTTGTCAGTCTTTCTCTGAAGGTGCTCCATCCCATGTCACCTCTCAAGGCTTCAACTACTGTGCACCTCGGACTCAGTGCCATCCTTGCTACTCTATTCTGGCCCACTTCTAACTTATCAATTTCACTTTCATTCCATGCAATCACATCCATACCATACATTATACATGGCACAGCCACACTCTTCCACACTTCTCTCAACACATCATACTTGCTCTCATCCTTGCCGCGCTTTCCAATCGACCTACCCACTGGTTTACTATACTTATCTTTTCATTCTTTGCCTTTGCACACCCACTAGGACTCATCCACATCCCTAAGTACTTGTATTCTTGCACCTATCTCAACTCATTCTCTCCAAGTCTCCATACCACATTACTTTCATCCTCTGACCTATTCACAATCATTACTTTGCTTTTCTCACTGCTAAACCTTACTCCAAAGTCTTTACCATAGCCATCCACTACATCCAACAAACTCTGAAGCTCATCTGCCGATTCACTCATAACAACATGGAAGTTGTCTTGATCTCGATGCTACAGGTGCCTTGGGATCACTCCTGAGATAGGCCTTTGGATCGGCATCTCCAGTATAAGAAGAAACAAACAAAATAAGCAGAAATCGAGCAGTATCCTCAATACTAATTGTCCCTTCATCAAGCACATCACATTACTTTACTGTCAATCATCCTTTCATTCGTCTTTCTATAGTCCCAGCAGCCGCACCATCCATTCCCTTCCTGTCTTCTCTCTTTCATTCACGTTGTGACCTAACTCAGTCAGAATTACATGCATCATTTCTCTCTTGTTTCTTTCATATCTCTCATTCCAGTATCAAATGCTCCAACGTCTCATTCTCTCCCATGTCACACATCTGGCACACTTTGCTGCGGGACTCAAACCTCAGACCTCCTTGCATTCACATCCATATGCAGTGCCCTAGTTCGGAAGGGATCACCATCCAGGCCACATCATAACCACTTTTCACACATTGGAGCCTCTTTCTCTTTATATCATTCCAGAGTGCTCTTTTGTTCCATTTCATTCTCCCATTCATTGAGTCCCATACGCTTCACTTCTCCGCCTATCTCACTTCCATTTTCTCATATCCCATTCAGTTCCCATTCTGCCTTTTCTCATTACCCATCCACACTCATTTTGATTCCCCTCGCCACTTGCAATCCACTCCTGTCTGTCATTCTCATGCACCTCTTCCTCCATTTGCTTCTACTTTCATCCCACAAATACATCTTTCTTGTTATTTTTGTATCACCCATTCTCTCAAGCCTAATCTTGTATCTAGCTGTCGCTTTTTTAAGTCTTTCCCTGAACGTGCTTCATCCCATATCACCTCTGAAAGCTTCTACTCCTGTATACCAAGGTGCATTCTCTGCCATCATTGCTACTCTTTTCTGCTCCACTTCTTACTTATCAATTCTCCTTCCATTTCATGCAATCACATCTATACCATATATTAATCTCGGCACAGTCACATTCTTCCACACTTCTCTCCGCACATCGTACTTACATAATTGCTCTCATCCTTGCCGCGCTTCCCATTCGACTTACCCACTGGCTCATCATGCTTATTCATTTATTTTTATTTAATTATCTT
This sequence comes from Scylla paramamosain, assembly GCF_035594125.1. Classification (NCBI taxonomy): domain Eukaryota; kingdom Metazoa; phylum Arthropoda; class Malacostraca; order Decapoda; family Portunidae; genus Scylla; species Scylla paramamosain. The sequence goes on along the minus strand of NC_087157.1, from coordinate 13,543,002 downwards.
CATTTTTGTCTTTTCATATCCATTCGGACTCATCCACATCCCTAAGCACTTATATTCTTGTGCCTATTGCAATTAATTCACTTCAAGTCTCCATACTGCATTTCTTTCATCTTCTGACCTATTCACAATCATTACTTTGCTTTTCTCACGGCTAGATCTCACTCCAGAGTCTCTTCCATACTCATTTGCAACATCTAACAAACTTTGGAGCTCATCTACCGATTCACTCATAACCACTACATCTGCATAAAAGAGCACACATATCTTGTCATTCATCCACACTTACTCCTACTCTTTTTTTTTCATCCTAGCTGCTAATTCCTCTGTATACACGCTAAAAAGGGTTAGTGACAATATACATCCTTGCCTAACTCCCCTCTCACTCTTCACTCAGTCTGTTTCTATATTTCCTAGTCTGTATTTAGCTCTTGTATCCACATACGTACTTTGCACTATGTAAACTATCTTTACACTCAACCCAATCTTTTCTAAGACTTTAGCTAGCATTTTTCTCTTCATCCTATCTTAAGCTTTATCTATGTCTAGAAAACCTAAGTCCAATTTACTTCCAGCCTTCTTCTTTTTTTTTTTTTTCAGTCGTTTAATTTACGACAAAGATATCCTCTGCTCTTCTGCCCACACGAAATCCATTCTGTTCTTCCCCTAACACCCCAGCTCGCTCAATCCATTTACACAATCTTTCATTCAACACTGCACTGAAGACTTTACATGCTGTGATCACTAACGCAATCGACTTCTAGTTATTCAACTAATTTTTACTCTTGCATCCTCCCTCATGCAACAGAGCCAGGCAACACTCATTGCATTTTCTCGGCACTCTTTCTTCATTCCACACTTGACTGAATAATCCAGTCAATCTTTCAATTACTGCCTCACCACCATTCTTGTAGAACGGTATAATAATTATCAGCTGAACCTGCTGCCTTACCATTATTCTGCCTTTTCACACATCTCTCCACTTCCTCCCTACCGATTCTTTCATCCAGTTCATCTGCATTCTTCCTTTCCAGTGTCACACATCCTTCTCCCACACCAGATACCTCACCTACACCACCCACTTCTTCCCAAAACCCTTTGATTGCCTCTCTGATTCCTTCCTTCTCTGTTATAAATACATCATTCACTTTCAGACTCCCCACTCCAATACTGCCTAACATATTCTCACCTCTTATGAACTTGTGCCATTCAAGGCCACCTTTTATGCCTTTCTCCCTTAAAGATTTGAATCACACTCCTTTCACACTTCACAGTAGCATCCATTATCATTCGCTTTGTCAGTCGCTGTTGTTTCACATACGGTGCCCATGCATTCTGATACTTCTCAGCTTCATCGTTTTCATGCCTCTTTTTCCTCAGCCATTTAGGCATCTACACCGCTTATTCATTCTCTTTCGTCTCTCTAATTTCACTATTTCACCATGGTTTACATTATCTCTTTCTTCTGTCTACTCTCACAAACCACATTTGGATTTTGGGTTTCAGTAGCACTCCGCACATCCTGAACCAGTTTCTCATTAAGATGTTCCACATCATGCAAACTTGCATCATCTGCACACTTGCGTATGTTGGCGTGGCAGGACCCAGACCCAGACCCAGCAAAAGAAAATAACAAGCCATGAAACAATTAAGATAAAATGAAAGAAAACAAATGAACTACGAAAATATTCTTTAGAAATGCTTATTTGATTATGTCTCCATATCTGTAATGGAGAAATAACATTTTCCCGCATTACCCAAAAAATTTGTTAAGTGAAATAAACAAAATCGACAGCAAAATTCTGCCAGAGAAATATCACATCAGTTAAATTTATCCAATTTTGAGGTAAAGAGTCAATATTAACCTAGAATAAATAAGTAAACAAATAGATAAAATAAACGCTAACTTGACACTTATTTTTTCTTGAATAAATAAAACAAGTTAAACCTGTAACATTTTAAAACTTAAAAAATCAAAACTAATTTTCGTATTTCTTAGGCTAGGAATTAATAATAACATGAAAAAAAATAAAATGTAGAGATTTTATTTTAACCCATTGTTGTTGTGGTGGCAGGACTGAGTCCAACAGACCCAGACCGAGACCCAGACCAGCTGGCAGTATGATGGGCCGTGTGTTAATGATATTTCTTTCCCTGTGTGTGCTGAGCGTGGTGGAGGGACTGTACTTCCACATTGGAGAGACGGAGAGAAAATGTTTCATCGAGGAGATACCCGACGAGACAATGGTGACAGGTGAGAGGGAGAGAAACGACAAACTTATGAAGGGGTTTAACTTTCCATATTTTCATTGACACCTTGTGTTGGTTGTGGCCGTTGCATCTCCTCTCCAGGCGTTCCCAGCATTTTTTTGGTTTTATTATAGTTTAAGCCATTACACACTACGTGGTAATAACCTACCTCATTTTGTTCTTCTCACTATTCACATCATTTCTAATGATTACACTACTTGTCGGAAATTAATAATAACGCCATGGGCCGTGGGTAGAGATTGGGGACATTGGCTTAAACTATAAATTTACCATTTTTTTTAGCGGCGATTCCTGTGGTTTCACTGATGAAACTTCTCTGCACTCCTGGAAGCTCTTGTTCCTCTAGTAGATGGCATCTACAACTGTCAACTGCATTCAGATTTAGGGTAAAATTGTAGTGTAACAAAATACATCCTACTTTTTCTCTTCAATCCCCAACAAGCTTGGGGACTTTGTGGGGAAACAAGGGTTTTGAGTTGGGAAAGCCAAAGTGAGGCATTTTCACATTCCAGAAAACTAAAAATAAGAAATGACGTAGGTATTTTTTTATAAGAAGTCACTAACCTAACTTAACATTACCTAACTTTAACTAACTTGGGGCTTTGCCCTCTCTGGACCCACTGTAAAGATTCTGATGTAATCTAACCTACCCTTAACTAACATTACCTAACCCAACCTTAACTAGCCCGGTGGACTTCACCTCCACTGGACTCCCGTTATGGATACTAATCTAACCCACCATGCACCAGCACACTAATGCACCAGCACACCACAATAATAATGATTTGGAAGTACTCACAAGATTAAGATTCAACCAATACACTGTAAATAACTATAGCCCTTTGCAGGGTCTACATCTCACTGTTTGTAGCATTTCCAGCCTCATTTTACCCTGTCAGAAATAAGTTTACCTTGTGAGGGGTGTCTAGGGAGGAAAGCCCCCTTCCCCCCACCAGTTAGGTTACAAGATGTTCGGTTTGGTTAGTTTACCTTATGGGGGGTCCAGGTGGGCAAAGCTCCGTAAATATGCAGAACATGGCATTTTTAGCAATCTGTAAAAGACATATACTAAAATAGTATATTTAGTGTAGTATTAATCTGTAAAAGTTTTGAACAGCGGCCTGCCGTAGTTAACTCATGAATCTGTGTTAAAATCAGAGGTGTCTACCAGGGTCCAAGTCCACAAATTGTGTGCTCTATTTCATATATACCTGTTTAATAAGGCTTAGTTACTGTATATTTCAGTGAATAAGACAACCCCCAAAATTTCAGTCTGAAATAAAGATGGTGTAAAATTATATGTGGCATGATAAGTTTTCCTAAACATAAACAAACCCTTGCTTTGTGCTGCCTCTGTGTGTTGGGCTATTGGGTATAATCTTTTATATATTATGTATCTTTTGATTAGATACACTGACATTCTTCAGTTTTTTTTTTTTTTTTTTTTTCAGTATATGAACTTCATCCCTATATAGCATTGCAAGCTGGAGAGATTCATCTCCCTTATTTGTTTTCCTTTACTGCTTAGCTTGGGGTTCCATATCTTGAAGACTTTTATATAGTACTTTCAGCTTTGGGATAAACTGAGGAATATTTACACAGCCTCCTTTGTCCATTTGTGTACAATGCCAACAGAGAGTTGTAGTTGTACTACTTTAAATTTTGTTTACACTCTTTTCAATGGGAATACACTTCAGTGCATTTCCTTAAAACAGATTCCTATTTTGATATGTTTAACTTCCCCAAAAAGTCATAACATAAGGCTGTTTATTTACAATGACATTTTATGTAAAAATCTAAGGTGATTGTTTTTGTATATGGTGTATATGCCAACCTACTTTTTTTAGGATGATTCAAGTGTCATCTTATATGCCAAAATGTACAGTAGGTTAGGATGCTAAGAGCATAAGAAAGATCAAGATCATGGCAGCCATCATGACGACAAGAGCAGGAGCAGGCTCTGGTAGACACATCTGATCTCAATGTAGATTCATGAGTTAGCCACCAAGCTGCTGACTAAAACTTTTATAGACATATACTACACTATGTATACTATCTTAGTATATGTCTTTTACAGATTGCTAACAAGGCTGTATTCTGTATAATTACCCAAAGGCTTCCCCCCCTCCTCCTGAATTAAGAGGTTACATAATGTCAGGGTAGGTTAGTTTACCTTATGAAGGAGGTCCATGGGAAGGCAAAGGTCCTCCCTCCTCCTTGTTAGGTTAGTTTACCTTATGGGGAGTCCAATTGGTTAGAGGTGGGTCAAGGGAGAAAGTATTGGTTGAAACTGCAAATTTATCATTAAGATATACAGATACCTGGGTTTCCCACTGTAGTGCAGGAAAAAAGTCTAGTAGAAAACTACCAGAAAAATACCAGAATAGAGAAATTAGTGAAAGAGGGAAATTTTACTTCATTTTGACAACACCAAGCTCTTCCATAAAATATTTCTCTTCTCTGGTGTTGAAGGACATTGTATAATCTGTGTGTACTGGCTGAAATCATTGTTTATGGTGATGTGCTGACGAACCTGCTGAGGGAGAGAGAAAACTTGTCATGATGTGTTTTAACTTTCCAGATTTTGATGAAGAGATGGAGGGGTTAGATTTGGTTAGAGAGAGTTTTGTGTTTTCACATTTGAATAAATAAGTAAATAAAAAAATAGATACAGGTACCATACTTACTTACTTGATGCTTGTTAATGGTGTTTCTTGTTTATCTACTGAACCCACCCACATATCTTATTTTTTCATCTCTGATATGCATAATTAGAGTTCAGATTTAAAGGAATAAAAAAGAAAAATAAATTTGAAAAAATCACCAATTAAGCAGGGTAGGATTTTAATGTACTAATTAAGAGGTATCCACACACTTACCTGGTCTGCCCCCCATAGCGAACTACAAGCTCCAGCTGTACGACCCTAGGACAGGCGGATATATGCCCTCCAATGCAGGGTTAGGTATGCATGTGGAGGTGAAGGACCCAGAGGATAACATGCTGCTGTCCAGGGTGAGTGTGTATGTGTGTGTGTGTGTGTGTGTGTGTGTGTGTGTGTGTGTGTGTGTGTGTGTGTGTGTGTGTGTGTGTGTGTGTGTGTGTGTGTGTGTGTTAAATGTTTGAACCCTTCTTTGTGTGTGTAAAAAAAAAAAAAAGGAAGAAAGAAAAAAAAATAGTGCCTGCTTAGTTTGAAACATTGCATTAGTGGACCAGGCACCTTCTGTTGTGTATAATTCTGCTTCCACAAACTTCAAGTTTGCTTATACAATTCATACATTTTTTTGTTTTTTCACACTGTATAAAGCAAACATAATGTGCATGCTAAATTTTGTTTATTTAATCTCTTTATGTTAGTGTTGTGTGTACCTTTGTCATAATCTGATTTCAGCATGCTACCACTTCTTGCAAAACTGTGTGTCTATGCTACAACAGTTTTAGCTCCCTAGGTCTGCTTTGAAGTGTTTTAGAGCCAACATACCAAATCCATTGGGAATTCATATAATAAAATTAGCACTTAGCAGTTAATGTTACCTTACACAGGTTTCTTTAGCAGCAAGCTTTTTGGTTAGTGATCCCTTGTGTTTTTGTGTTCTTGCATTCTTTTGTTCTTGTGTTAGATAGAAACAGGCAGGCATTTTTTATATAGAGACTACCACATATAGGCCTGATGGCTTCCTGCACCAACACTTGTGTTCTCATGCCCCCTCCTGTGTCTGTATGTGTGTGTATGCCCCTATGCCGATCCACACTTGTTCTTCCAGGTGTACAGCAGTGAGGGCCGTTTCACCTTCACCTCCCACACGCCTGGAGAACATGTTATTTGTCTGTTCTCCAACTCAACAAAGTGGTTCTCAGGATCAATGCTGGTGAGAGACAGAGAGAGCAATTTGTTGTCTATTACCTTAAAATAACAGTAATGATGACATTGTTTTGTGAGAGAGAGAGAGAGAGAGAGAGAGAGAGAGAGAGAGAGAGAGAGAGAGAGAGAGAGAGAGAGAGAGAGAGAGAGAGAGAGAGAGAGAGAGAGAGAGAGAGAGAGAGAGATATTGTTATATTACCTTGAAATAACAATAATAATGATAATGTTTTATGAGAGAGAGAGAGAGAGAGAGAGAGAGAGAGAGAGAGAGAGAGAGAGAGAGAGATATTGTTATATTACCTTGAAATAACAATAATAATGATAATGTTTTATAAGAGAGAGAGAGAGAGAGAGAGAGAGAGAGAGAGAGAGAGAGAGAGAGAGAGAGAGAGAGAGAGAGAGAGAAGTATCCATAGACAGATAGACTAAACATATTGCATTACCTAACTAATGACAGTTACCAAGATACACACAGGCTAACCACACACACTCTCTCTCTCTCTCTCTCTCTCTCTCTCTCTCTCTCTCTCTCTCTCTCTCTCTCTCTCTCTCTCTCTCTCTCTCTCTCTCTCATACAAGTTGAGGAGCATGATATAGACTACACATTCACACACACACACACACACCCCAATCTTTCTCCTCCACAGACATTAATTTTATTAAAGAGAGAAAAATCAGAGGCTTCTGAGAAAGGAGATGGGAAGGTGTTAAACTGGATAGAGTTGTGAATAAGTGACAGGCAACAAAGTTGTAATATACAGCTCTAAATCTGAGTGGTGTCAAGTAATTGGTGGGGTGCCACAGGGATCAGTATTAGGGCCATTGATTTGATAGTGGAATTAGTAGTGATGTTAGTAAATTTGCGGAGGACACGAAGATAGTTAGATTAATTAGGTCAGAATCAGATGCCATCATCTCGTAGGCAGATTTGGATAGGATGAACAGATGGACAGACAGATGGCAAATGCAGTTTAATATCATCAAATGCAAAGTACTTAGTGTAGGTAGAGGAAATCCACACAGTAGGTACACAGTAAACAATGAAACTCTGGTAGGTTCAGGGTATGAAAAAGATTTAGGAATTATAGTTAGCTCTGAAACTCTGTCTAAGAAAGCAATGCATAGAGAGCAGAAACAGGGCAGATAGGGTATTAGGATTAATTTTTAGGAGTGTTAGAAGTATAAGTCCCAAAGTAATATTAAAGTTATATTTGGCACTGGTAAGCCCTCATCTAGACTACACTGTGCAGTTCTGGTCCCCATATTACAGGAAGGATATAGGTATATTAGAATCAGTACAAAGGAGAATGACTAAAAGGATACAGGGGATGAGGAGTATTCCTTATAAAGTGAGATTGAAGCAGTTTAATTTACATTCTTTAGAGACATAGGTTAAGAGCAGACCTGATAGAAGTCCTTAAGTGGTATAAGGGTTATAACAAGCAAAATTCTTAGGATCAGTAACTAGGATAGAACAAGAAATAATGGGTTCAAGCTTGAAAAATTTAGGTTTAAAAAAGATATAGGAAGAAATTGGTTCTCAAATAGAAAATAGAGTGGTAGTTAAATGGAATGGACTCAGTAATCAAGTTGTTAGTGTTGAGTTATTAGGGTGCTTTAAGAGAAGATTAGACATTTATGGATGGGGATGATAGGTGGAAATAAATAGGTAGGTATATTTCATACAGGGACTGCCATGTGTAGGCCTAATGGCTTCTTGCAGCTTCCCTTATTTCTTATGTTCTTATAACCCAAAATACACAAAAATCTCAAAAACACCCCAAAGCCCCACATTATACAAACCAAACAGCATTAAAGTACCTATACACAATCAAACCCACCAAAAAGAAAACACACCCACAATACACACACAC
>NC_087157.1:13447500-13532500 GCF_035594125.1 Scylla paramamosain | reverse complement strand
AACATTTTATTGACAGAACTCATGATAATTTCGAACTGAATATCAAAGTGAAGTAATTAACATACTCATCACATGCACGTTCTAGTTCTATATTTAGATAAAACTAGTTGCTTCTTTTTAACATGGCTTTATTTTCTTACCTTTCTTTTTGTTGCTCCATTATCGTTCTTTTGTCTTATTGTTGCTATGTTCCTGAAAGAAAAATTGAGAAAAGTATTTGTGTAATCAGAAAGACGTAATTAAATAAACAAATATCATCATCATAGTACTACTACTACTACTACTACTACTATTACTACTACTACTACTACTACTACTACTACTACTAATAATAATAATAATAATAATAATAATGTAGCTTCATTTTTACGGCACACAATATAGTCTTGAGTATCGCAAGTGTGACCCCGTTCTTTGTATGATGATCTGATGTAGCACTTTAAAAGTTTCTGTGTATTATCTACCACTTTCAGTAAGTTACAAGGGAAGTTACTCTGGGTTTTCAAGAGTGTTTTCAGGCTGCAAGGAAAATTACTGGTCTTCCATGTTCTTTTTATTTTATTTATTTTTTTTCCATTTATTTATTTATATTTATTTATTTATTTTTATTTATTTATTTTTTTTTTTTCAAACTACATAGGAAACCACTGTGGTTTTCAAAAATGTTTTCAGGTAGCAAAGAAAGTTACTGTGATTTCCATGAGTGTTTTCAAGCTGTAAATGAAGTTACTGTCGTTTTCAAGGGTGTTTTCAGGTTACAAAGGTAGTTACTGTGATCTTCAAGTGTTTTCAGGTCGCGAAGGAACTGACTGTTTTCAGGCTGCATAATGTGATTTTTAAGAGTGTTTTCAGGCTGCAAAGTAAGTTACTGTGGTTTTCATGAGTGTTTTCAGACTGCAAAGGAAGTTAATGTGGTTTTTGCAAAGGAAGTTAATGTGGTTTTCAAGAGTCTCTTCAGACCGCATAGGAACTTACTGTAGTTTCCAAACTTGTTTTCAGGCAGCAAGGGAAGTTATTGTAGTTTTCATAAATGTTTCTGACTGCAGTGGAAGTAAATGTTTTCAAGGGATTTCAGGTCACGAAGGAGGTTAATAGTGGTTCTCAAAGGTGTTTTCATGATTCCAGTTACATATAGTCTTTTTTTTTTTTTTTTTTTTCAAGGAGAAAGAAAGATACGAGTACATCGATGAGAACCCAATTAAGTCTCTGAAAATCCTATGATGACGTAAAAGTGCTTCAAAATACCGGAGACGCTACATCTGAAGTTATGCGTAGATAAGTGATTCGCTGTCTGCCCCGTGACTGTTACCGAAATCTGTCGCTTAATTTTCCTAGACGGGTATGTGTTCTTAAATTCGTGCCTTTTAGTAGACCTGCATTATATTGAGTCGGGACTGGTGCGCATTCAGCTGTAAGCCTGAGTGATGAAAACGCAAAACTTTTTTTTCTTTTACCAGAGGATTAACACTTCTATGCTGACAAAATAGTTCACCAGATTATTTTTTTTTTTCTTTATGGAGTTTTTATACCAGGTGAGAGTTTTTTCCCAGTAGTACCTTTGGTGAGCCAATAAGCAACAAAGTTTGAGAGCCACTATTGCAGACTACGTACATGCTTTGCGCTACACTGACCTTGGCCGTTCTTATCATTAACGATACATTGTTTGCACCCATATGCCAATTCTGTCTTGTAATCTTATCTAAAGAAAGAACGAGTTCGATGAAATAAATGGGGATTACAGTAATACAAAGCTTGCGATATCTGATAATCTTGTTGATATTGCGTCGTCACTCTCCAGGAAAAGCCGCACATGATGAAATCATCGCCTCTTGTGATGTGTACACTGATCAAGGGAGCTGTTCATGCATTATTCAAAAGCTCGTCCATGGAATAAACAGAGGTGTGAACAATATCATGAATGGCCATTTTTATTTATTTATTTATCTTTTTTTTTACGTCTTTTTCAAGTTTCTATTACGTACTGAAATTAAAAATAAAAGAATCAACTGCAGAGAGAGAGAGAGAGAGAGAGAGAGAGAGAGAGAGAGAGAGAGAGAGAGAGAGAGACGAGCGAAGACGAAAGACAGTATAAATGGTAGCCTGAAATACATATTTTGACTGGAGTAATTTTTTTTTCTTTTTATGGCATTTATTGGTACCGTCTTCTTTAATGCCAGTGTGTCCTTGGGGAGAAGTGTCCTTGTGCTTTCTTTTCCGCTGCGTTTTCTGTCACATGATGTTTACACACAATTCATAGTGCCAAGTAGCTGTAGCATAATGCAGAATGGCGCAGCATAATGAGGTACCTCCTGGAGATATACTATTAACATAGCATATCTCCTTACCTATGTTGTTCAAGTAAATTGAAGGGGGAAAAAAAAAGTCAGAATATTAAGGGAAGGAGGAAAGCAGAACAGCAAAAGCTTACAGGTGAAGTTGACAGGAAAGGAACCACCCAACAAAAGTTATCTCTGAACGTATAGTCAAACATATGTATACTGCAATTATAATACTGTTCGACTTTTATAGTCATGCAGCTCCGACATAAATTCAGTATTATCAGGAAGAGAAAAGAAAAGAAAAAAAAAAAAATATATATATATATATATATATATATATATATATATATATATATATATATATATATATATATATATATATATATATATATATATATATATATATCAGATACCATGCCACATTAGGGGTTGAGCGGTTTTGTGGAGGACGACTACCCATACAGCGTGAAAAGGAGATAAATTGATGGCAAGTATAGCACTCTCTGTATGTGACTCAAGGCCCTGCAAATTTAAGGATATAATATAGAGTCTAACATAAAGCACTGTTGTTCAGCTCAATACCTCGCACGATCACCTTCCATTATTAAGAGACCCGTCATCCGCTGAGCAAACTAAAAGAAAGCCCCACAATGAGGGAGCGAAGAGCGCTGCTGATAAATGCGCAGCCACCACACCACAGTGAGACGTGCCAGCTCTCTCGGGTACAACGTCACTCGGCCTCGGCCCAGTGCTGGTGTAGACCTTAGTGGGTGAGGAGCAGCAGGTCTGGCGCCACAGGTTGTGTTGCTCAGGATGGAGATAAATCACAAAGGTTTGTTCCAAGCGGGAAACTACCGTGCTAAAACTTGACATAACTCTATCTTTAGTAAGGGTATTTATTGTTATTTTGTTGGTATGGTTTAAGTAATCAGCTTGCAACAGAATCTGGGTTGTGATGATGCACTTGTTATTTCAGCTTTGACTGGCACACGGCACTTAGGACCCGTGTGACCTACATAGGAAGCCATCAACATCATACTTCACCTCTGTTTTCTGCACAGTATACACGAGCAGTGTTGCTTTGAGGAATTTGAAATGTACCACTCTCATATCTTATCCTTTATAGTCTCAAGGTCTTTTTTTTTTTTTTCAGACTTATTTGATTGTAGGTCAGAGCCACACACGGAGTAAACACTCAGCTGTGCTACTAGTAGTGATGGCACTACTTTGTCCTCGTCCCCGTGCCATAAATATACGTACTGTACCTACATGTATGCATGTATCAAGATCCAAACATCTTGGTGTGTGTGTATGCATGTTTTGATAGTGATGAGGCAGTGTTGGATCCCTTGTGGTACGATCTTTAGTCAGAAAAGTTCTTACTGTGTGAGTGTGTAAGGAAATTAAATTATGCATGACAATGAATATAGGTCACGGCCCCTACACGAGGTCACTGGGTATGACGGGTGGGTGTGTGTCGCCCAAGTGGCGGCGCTGCACCCGACGGATTCAGAGACGAGGCGCTGTCGTCCTTGCACTCCGGCACCCGTCCACTTGGTTCACTCTCTTACCCAGTCTTGGCAGATCCTCAGTGAAATCTCGCTTAGTAATACCATGTAACTTTCGTGTGGCCCCTAAGATACAGGAGGCACTCGTCTACTCATCTTGCTTCGTCTGCTTAGATCAATGGTTCTCAACCGAGAGTGGGCGCGCCTCCCTTGGGGGGGGGGCGCAAATGCTCTCCCCCGCGGGGGAGGGGGGGCACCACAGGACGGGAGGGAAAAAGAAAATAATAACAATAATAATAGTCTGGGGCAATACAAAAATAGCCTAGCCAATGGCTATCTATCTATCTATCTATTTATCTAATTTATCTGATTCAGTCTATCTATCTATGGTGGCATAGTTGGGGAGAGGGTTGAGTGGGTGGCGCAGAGAGGAGGGGTGCCCCAACAGCACTGAACCAGCTTTGTGGGGGGCCCAGCTTGCAAAAGGTTGAAAACCACTGGCTTAGATGCTCTTAGTGAAGTTTCGTTCAGTAATACCATGCAGCTTCCATTATACCTCTAAGATATGGAACATGATTTTCACCTATACAATACTTACTTATCACAAAGCTTCACTCGTTCAGACTTTATGTAAGAGAGATATACTGGTCAAAAGCAAAAAAAAAAAAAAAAAAAAAAAAAAAAATATATATGTATATATATATATATATATATATATATATATATATATATATATATATATATATATATATATATATATATATATATATAAAGGCCCACTGAGGTGCCAGTCCGCAAAGAAAAAGGAGCCAAAAGGAGAAGTGTCTTGAGAGTTGAGACTTCCCTCTTGAAAGAATTACAAGTCTATTCAACATTCTCTCCCCAACCACTTCATAGTTTCAGACCTTTTACAGTGTTTCGGACCTTATCACTACATATCCCATGACTCTTCAGCTCACGAGTCACAAACAATCAATAATCACGTGTACTGGCATGTCCTTGAACTATTCCAGGGCTATAAAAAAAAAGAAAAAAAAGTCTTCTTGCACGATTCATGAAGCTGCACTCAGAATACGTAGCTCAGTTCCTCGTCTTGTTAATACCAAGACTAATTGAAGTTTTCCTATGCTGCGTGGTGGTGATCCTTCATCTAATTATTTGTATTACCATTACTTAGTGTGTTTCGTATGTTGGTGCAGTACTGCGTGCTTCTTGGACTACGATTTATTATCATTGATGTTATTATTATTATTATTATTATTATTATTATTATTATTATTATTATTATTATTATTATTATTATTATTATTATTATCATTATTTCTACTACTACTACTACTACTACTACCACTGCTGCTACTACTACTATTACTACTATTACCATTATTATTATTACTATTATCATTATTATTGTTATTATTATTATTATTATTATTATTATTATTATTATTATTATTATTATTATTTATTCACTTATTTAGTTATTTAGTTTTATTTGATATTTCTTGGCCGACATTTACCAACAAAGAAAATCGAACATACCTTTGCACCCCCCCAGGCGACAGACGTGATCTGGTATCACTGTTTCGTCACTGCACGATAAGATACCTTGGTTAGATTCTTTGTGGCGGGTACTCGAGGTTATCATGTCAACTAATGTTTCGTGTACACCACTGAACATTAATTATATCAACCATTTCACTGTTCCAGATATATGTATTCAGAATTTTATAGTTCCATTTCCTCTCCCAGACATTACCTACGAGGAGCTTTCTTCCTCGTATAAGGAGAGAACAATCATCGATGTACGTAACCGTAACGAGATCGAGGCGTGCGGCCAGATTCCAGGTTCCCACTGCATTCCAGGTACGGCCGAGGCAGCACAGCCATGCCAGACTGACATGATAAACAGAACAAATCTCTCTCTACAATGTACATAACATAACGCTCTTGATTTGACATGCTGCTATAGTACTGACTGTTACATGCGGTAGCGATAATGTTAATGTCAACTCAGTCACAGAGATCAAGTTGGCATGTGACCTAGACCCGGAGAGTTTCAAGGCGAGGTACGGTTTTGAGAAGCCAGCTTGCGAGGATGACTTAGTGGTGTGCTGTAAGTCTGGCATCCGCTCCAAGGCGGCCTGCGATCTGCTGCAGTCCAAAGGCTACAAGAGACACAGGTGGGTCTGCTTACCGCCAGGCACTTGTGTTAATACAGGCATCTAAAAGGGGCAGACAGATAAACAGATGGACAAACAGACACAAACAAGAAAATGGAGAGAGAGAGAGAGAGAGAGAGAGAGAGAGAGAGAGAGAGAGAGAGAGAGAGAGAGAGAGAGAGAGAGAGAGATGAAAGTATTATATAGAATATATAAAAGGAATATATATATAACGCTCATTCTCCTTACTTCACCTTACACTTTTCACTGCGCAGTGCTATGAAGCCTGTGATTTTCTCATAGCGCTGCTTAACTCCCCGTCTTGAACAACACCAAGACGTACATTTTTCATTCTGCAGAATCTACCGCGGCTCCTTCAGCGAGTGGGAGGAGAAGGGCGGGGAAGTGCTGAAGCCTGGCCAGCCCTATGAGTACAACTTCGATGATAGCAGCGACGAGGACTGTCCCTCAGGCCCTGCCACAGAAGAGCCTTCAAACCTCATCTCTGACACGTCCCCACCCACGCACGAAGTTTCCCTGCAGGCTCGCAACAACTACAACAAGAGCCTTTGATCCTTGCACGAGTGTAGATGATTAATAGGCACAAGTGTGACTGGAATGACGCTTTTGGCCTGATGACTTCCTTGTTTGTCTCTTCTCGTCGAGTTTTTTCCAGGCTTAACTCACCTAAGTCATATTTTCCTTTAGGCAAGATTGATCATCACTCAGTTTAAGTTATATGTCGTTAAAATTTTTATTTTGTTTATATATTGTTGCCAAAGTATAGTAGATTATGATCGTTATAATGCACCTGAACATTATTCCACGTGTCCTGTTAGGCACTGCTATGTTCTTGCCTTATACCAAGTCCCAAGTATTCGTCTACCAGTCCCTTTAATTAGTTTGAATCACAGAAACACACCGGTGTCCTTGGAGGCACGAGGCAGCTAACACAGCTACTGAATACACGTTATTTGTGCCGCCATGAAGACCTGAGGCCCATCTCTCCTGTCGGGGGATAAGTCATTGCCAGTGAACAGTGTGCGAGACCGAGTGACCATGTAGGAATAGAGTTGGTGTATTTTTGTATGAGGGTTTTATCTATAAGAAAGTCACAAGCATCATATTCTAGAATTACAGTTTCTGTTAGAAGTACGAGTATGTTTTCAATTGAATGTTCCATGAATATATTTTCCATATAATTCATGGACAATTGTTTTATTACAGCCAACGAGCCTCACACTTCCCCTCAGGGTACAGTGTTATCTCGTGGTATGTGTGCTAGCCACGTGCTTGTTACCAGGCTACCAAAACTTTCACCTGTTAGGCCCCGAGACGCATGCTTGCCACGCACTTCTACCACCGCGTTGTAATAATGGTCTCTGTCACCTGTATAAGATTACCACCACTCTACGGCATGGAAGAATATTAAAGAAAAAAAAAAAGACCTCGTAGTTGGAACATAAGCCGTGGATCCTGGTGTATGGAATCAAAAGGTTCAATGGCAACTGAAGGGGAAGTGTTGGAGTACGTGTGTCGGGGACTGGACCAGGCCGTGTCTCTCCGCTACTCCCACGACGACCCCGCCCAGCGATGGACGCACGCACTGTCCCACGGGTAAGTGGTGGGGATAAACAACTTTGACGCCCCCGAAAACTTTCTTCCACTGTCCTTCTGTTGCTTTTTTTTTTTTTTTTTCATCCCATTCCCTTTCTATCCCACCTCTCCCTCCTTCACACGCATTCTGTAATTCACTATATCAATAAACTATAAAACAAACTGTGAGCTAGTGAGACACGAACACTCATCTCCAGTGTTGATATTTACATGGGACGGAAAGCGTTAATTTTGTTATGTATTATGTCCTAATATCTGTGTATGTTTGCATTAATTGAAATACTAATTCTCTCTCTCTCTCTCTCTCTCTCTCTCTCTCTCTCTCTCTCTCTCTCTCTCTCTCTCTCTCTCTCTCTCTCTCTCTCTCTGTGTGTGTGTGTGTGTGTGTGTGTGTGTGTGTGTGTGTGTGTGTGGTTGAAAATTTCTTGTTTTAGTTTCAGTCTGTGTGTGTGTGTGTGTGTGTGTGTGTGTGTGGTTGAAAATTTCTTGTTTTAGTTTCAGTCTCCTTGCAACAGACTTAGTTATTTAGATAAATAGATA
The DNA here is from genome assembly GCF_035594125.1 of Scylla paramamosain. Classification (NCBI taxonomy): domain Eukaryota; kingdom Metazoa; phylum Arthropoda; class Malacostraca; order Decapoda; family Portunidae; genus Scylla; species Scylla paramamosain. The sequence continues at coordinate 13,524,394 of NC_087157.1, read as the reverse complement.
AAAATAGTTTCAGTAATACGTGAAAATCAGTTGATATAAAGTCGATGTGTTAATAATGCAGATAAGTCGAGACATACGCATAAATACTTATATTGGATCCAAATCACAAAAAAATAAATTCATGTAGTACAAAACAAACAGCTATAAGAATGGAGGTTTACACATACACTTATGGGATTAACTGTTGTAGTGAAATATGATTCAGCAGCAGCAGGAGAGTGAACGTTAATGACAACCCACCTGTTTAGACTAATTAACTCCCCGCACAGGTAATGATGGTGATGATGGTGGCGGTAATGGCAGTGACGGCGACTTGGACTGACCAGCAGGTGAGGCTAGAAATTATGTTCAGATTCTGCAGTGCTGACCTGTTCACCCGCTCAGTTGCTCACTTATGTTTGTATTCAGAAACGCTTTGCTCTCCCCTCGACTGTTTTCCGGGTTCTCACGAGTGTTTCTTTGGTTAATAATGTAGAAATCTTGTTAATCTGTCACCAGGATCATAGAAGCATCCTTAAGAAAACCGTGTAGCTTCACGTAGAGCCTTTTGAAAGATGCGGGGCAGAGGTGTTTTTTAATATGGACTTTATATCTGCGGTGCGTATCGTAATGACTTCCTTACCGCCCCACACTAGGCAACCTCAGGAGACCCCCAGGTGAAAGGTGGCCGCAGGAACTCCTCTGCTGAACTGCGCCAAGCACTTCAGTCCATCTCCGCTGCCGTCCTTGACTCCCTGTCTAGGAGCGACCATAGGTGTGTGGCTCGTATTCTGAAACGTTTCGCTCTCTCACCACGGCTGTTTTCAAAGACCACAGAGATAATTAGCTGGGTTCCCAAGAGCACTGATAATGTATAAATCTTGTGTGTGTGTGTGTGTGTGTGTGTGTGTGTGTGAAGTTCATATGATGGAGTCATGGTCTCCAGCTGTTGCTGTCCTAGAGGCATATTTCCCAGGTATCAATACAATACTCCCATTGTATAAAAAGAATATGTTTATACTTCAGCAATAACTCAGACTCCACCTAAATGTGACGTCATGAGGCTGGACAGCGGTGATTTGCTTCAGACACTCCTCCACCCATGCATGCAGAGATATGAAATACGCCTCCCGGAAAGTGATTAGAGATAGCAATATTACTCGTGACTGAGAGAAGTTAGAGCTTAGAACCTGTTGTATGGATAAGGACATACCACACATTTTCATCCTCTTGTTCAATCCTTTAACACAAGTGTAATCACATTCAAGTGAAAGATCTCAAAAAATTATGTCCCTGCACGTGCACTGACCATATACATTACCTGGCACCACTTCAGCTGCTCACAAGTGTGCGCTGAGGTGCTTCAGCCTGCCTGCATTACAGAGTGCAGGAGGCGACGGCTGCCTAATCTAGTGTGCCGCATGGTGTGCTATTCCTCCACGGTGATGTGCTGCCGGTGCTCCACGTCCTGCCAGCGTCCCTTCCAGGAATGCTTCACCGCCTGTGCGGAGAGCGACACCTGGTGCAAAGACTGCTGCATCGATGAGGTCAACAAATGCTGCGACGACGACATGAATATAGCACAGCAAAAGGAAGGAAATGTTGATGGGGAGTGAGTGAGATTGTCAGAGCGACTGGTGTTTCGGTGATCACGTCCGTCTGGTGAGTGGCGTCTTCTTATGGATAGTAGGGTGCCCGGACATTTCGTCGACGGACACTTCGGCTCCGGACACTTCGTCGCCAGACAGTTAGTCGGACAGACACATCGTCGCCGGACGATTCGTCGAATGGATATTTAGTCGAACAGCCTTTTTGCCGAACGGTCGTTTCGTCGCGAACGATTGTTTTGTTGCATAATTCGACCAACCAGATAATCTCTCTCTCTCTCTCTCTCTCTCTCTCTCTCTCTCTCTCTCTCTCTCTCTCTCTCTCTCTCTCTCTCTCTCTCTCTCTCTATATATATATATATATATATATATATATACTAAAATTATAATCGAGAGAGAGAGAGAGAGAGAGAGAGAGAGAGAGAGAGAGAGAGAGAGAGAGAGAGAGAGAGAGAGAGATTTTTACTTCAGACTTTTTAAAAGGAACTTTAACATATTAAAATAAAATGCAATAAATAAAATTATTAAACATTTTTATTTGAGGATTAACACTGGTTCTATTGAAATATAAAATACATTTTTTTTAATAGATATAAAACTTACAAAATATGTGCAATGGTTTGTAGGTACTGTAATTTATCTCCGTTTGCATAGTCATCCGTGAGCTTTTTTAACCGTTCATTAACAATTGCGTATTTCTTTTTAGTGTTTCTAGGCATAATACAGCATAAAGCCTGTTGTGTTGTTAGTTCCCAGTCATTCTACTCCTTTTTATAATTTTGTCAGAAGGCGAGATAAATTTGGATGAACGACTGATATTCGTTGTTGAAATGCGCGGTGCCAACCTTCAACAGAATTATTTGTGCGTGGTATTCCTAGCAAGGTCTTTTCTCTTACATTCCACAAGGAGATATCAAAACTTGGACGGCGTCGCCTTCCCCTTTGCACAGCACCTGACCAAGCAGTTTCAAAGTAGACGAGAAATTCTCCTAGGACTTCATGTGTTTCTTCATCTAATGAAGCCATTAAATCATTAAATACGTCTATGACATCCTCCTTTGGAACGAACGCCAGTGTTGTAAGATTTTTTATTAAGAAAGCATTCCTTGGCTCATTATACCAATTTTGCAGGCCACATGCCTGAATTTTTCTCCAAAGGCATTGACCGAAATAAAAAAAAAAAAACATTCTTATGTATGAGAATTAAGAAAAATCTTTTTATACTACTTATTGCAACTTTTTTTTTCAAAATCAACAGTTATTGAATTAGGCTTTATAACACACGTTTCATTATAAAATATATCAAATGTATCAACACAGATACCATTTGACTAAAATATTTTAAGTCTCAAAAGTTTACAAAAAAATTACATTAAATATACTAATAGTCTCAAAGTTTACATAAAGTTTATATTAGATAAACCTATAAACTAATGACTAGGTGTGGTTACCAGTGAGAGGAGCAGGAGAGAGACTGACAGACAAGAGAAACATAGGTAAGAAAAAAAAAAAATATAAGAAACAAACTACGGAACCCCGAATTGTTCCGAGACAATGAGTCAATTAACTGATATATAGTTGGAGTGACGTCGTTTGATTATTTAATTCAGGCTTATTATGTTTAAGATATAATGATTCAAGACTTTTAGTGTTGATCGGAAAATTTACTTTACTTAGAATTTTGAAGCTACCGCTAGAAAACTCATCTTCAGATTCATCACAGTGAGCACGAATCGAAGAGAAAGATGGTTGTGTTAAGGGTTTGGCCGTACCAGACGAAACACCTTAATGTTCGTCAATCCGAAGAGTTAAGTTTCTCTTCGTACCAATGTAATGAATTGTGAACTCTTACCTTCAAACTAAATGTAGCCCTTTTTTGCTGTTAGCGGAAAGGATGTCTTCACACTTACAAATTCTTTGATGAATAGCTTTAAACCTTGAAGAGCTAGAGATATTACTTACGCTGGTTTGTTTAATAGCCTATAATTAAGTAATTACCTCGTTGGCTGTTTAACAATATAAAAAGCCTATATATAGTTACATAAATACCTAGTTGGCTATTTGACGAAAAGGCTGTTCGACGAAACATCCACTTGACTAAATATCCATTCGATGAATCGTCCGGCGATGATATGTCTGTTCGACGAACTGTCTGGCGACGAAGTGTCCGGCGACGAAGTGTCCGGCGACAAAACGTCCGGTCAGGGATCGTAGAAGGCACATACTCTTCTTCGTAGGTGATGACTTTTTTTACTTTCTTTCTTTTACATGAGTATTCTACTGCGCAATAGTGTTTACATGTCTCACATCATCGTTACAAGGGCGCAGGTCAAGGCAACGCTTAATGTCACCAGAAGAATTACATAATCTATCAAACACTAACATGTAAACACAGTTTCTTTACCACACTAAATTAATATATTGGAGCACAGGGACTGCTACGTGTAGGCCCGACGGCTTCTTGCAACTTCCCTTTGTATACATATACATAGGTGTCATCCGGTGGAAGAAGAGCGATTTTAAGATACTGCTCTCTCTCTCTCTCTCTCTCTCTCTCTCTCTCTCTCTCTCTCTCTCTCTCTCTCTCTCTCTCTCTCTCTGTTCATCACTTCACTATACCATTCACTGTCCATTTGTAGTACTTACGAGTAATCTATGTTCTCATTTAATTCTTGTTTCAAATGACGCATAGCTAATGTAAGAAAACAGCAGATGACTATGTGTGTGGATCTGATGCAACCAAATTTGTAAGAAATAACTTTTATGTTGATGATGGTTTCAAGTCAGTAGCAACATTGACTGAAGCTGTCATTCTTATTCAGCAGAGCAAAGAATTATGTTACAAGGGAGGTTTTAACCTTCATAAGTTCTTGTCAAACAACAAATGTGTATAAGCTGCAACTTCTCATGAGAGAGCAGATGGAGTTAAAAGTTTGGATTTTAGTAAGAATGAAGATACACTACCCATAAAAAGAACTCTGAGAATTGAATGGTATATAGAATCTGACATATTTCAGTTTAGAATGAAATTGAAAGACAAATTACTCACTAGGAGAGGTATTCTGTCAACAATGAGCTCTATATATGATCCATTAGGTATAGTGTCACCTCTCATACTTAGAGAAAAACAAATTTTACAAGAATTGTGTAAGAATGCAGTTGATTGAGTTAATGAGGTGCCAAATTATGTTAAACCTAAATGGATGAAATAGAGAGATGAGCTGCACAAACTTGATCAGCTAAAAATACCTAGATGTTACAAACTTGATGACTTTGGTGAAGTAGGGAAGGTTGAACTTCATCACTTTTCCGATGCCTGCCAAGAGGCATATGTTAGGTTGATTAACCAAATTCATTGTGCATTAGGAATGGCAAAGTAACGTGTCAAACCTTTAAAACTATGACCATTCCCTGACTAAAACTAACAGCAGCAGCTGTGTCAGTTAGAATTCATAAACTCCTAAAAGGAAAACTCGAATACAAGAATGTTGAAGAAATATTTTGGATGGACAGCAAAGTAATCTTTGGTTACATTGCAAATGAATCAGAGATTCCACGCATATGTTGTAAATAGAGTAGAAATAATTAGAGATCACACTTCACCAGATCAGTGGAAATTTATAGACACAGACTAACCCAGCAGATCATGCATCTAAAGGCATGACAGCAGATGAACTTTTGTAATAGCAAGATCTGGTGGAATGGCCCAGAATTCCTTTGTAAGATAATGAAATGGATAGCCATCCTCAGTACAAATTTATAAGTGAAAATGACCCTGAAGTGAAGAAAGTTGTATGCCATGCTGTAGGTGCACAATAGTCCATAGATATCTTAGAAAGACTTGAGTATTTTTCTGATTGGTTTAAAGCAAAGCGGGCAGTTGCTGTATGCCTTAAGCTTCTGAGCAGCTTCAGAGGAAAAGGTGATGGCAGTACTAAAGCAAATAGAGACAAATATGTGCTAGTAAATGTAGCAAAAGTGGCAGAAGCTGAATATGAAATTCTAAAACAATTGCAAGCAAAGGCATCCTGAACTGAGATTGAGCACAACTGCTAACCATAATTCTTTAATTTAAGGAGACAATGGCAAAAGAGCAAAAAATGCTAGACAAGACCAGTTCCCTTTAAAAGTTGGATCCCTTCATTTATAAGGATGATTTCATGAGGAGAGAAGGAGCTACTTTGGAAATTAATCCAAACAATGTCAACTTTCCCAAAACTTCACATATAACCATAGGTGGGCGTTATCGCGATAAATCATCGTGATGATTTATTGTGATAACGATATCGGGTTAACGTTTATCCGATATATTTTTTCCCACATTATCGTTTCATCGGTATCGCCGATACTTTTGGTTTCAAACTAGCAATAATCGATCATTTTAGTTTTTGAAACATGAGCATGATGAAGTTTTAAATTTTCAAGATCAAATGTAGTTATTTTACATAAAATAGTATTTTTTATTAGTGAAAAGGAAGGATAAACATTGAATTAAATTTTTTTTTCTAAGATTTTTCTAAGCTTTCTAAGATAAAGATAAAAAATAAAGATTTTGATTTATCGATTTTTTTTTTATTTAAAACACAGTAGGATACGCGACAGAGAACATGACTCGTTCCAATGTAGTGTTCGTTATGGCTAATGTGCGTTATGGCGACTGAAGAACCTATGAGAAAAAATAAATTGGTTCCAGGAATCCAGAAAATGATATAAAAAATTCCACAATTTTCGAAAAAAACATCAAAATAAGCACATTTCCACTACTACATTTAAGATAACACAACAAATATAAACAGTACCCTCACAAGTTTCACGCCTAGCCCTAAATTCTCACCATCCTGAGTTTTGCATTATCACCCCGAGTTTCGTGCTGCTTTGACAAGTATAGGTCACATTTACCAACTGTGGCGTCACGCGTATACATAAAGTAAACCCTCTTAAGTCGGAGCCGTCTCTCTCTCTCTCTCTCTCTCTCTCTCTCTCTCTCTCTCTCTCTCTCTCTCTCTCTCTCTCTCTCTCTCTCTCTCTCTCTATATATATATATATATATATATTCAAGTCATAGGAAGGTGGAAATACAGAAGCAGGCAGGGAGTTCCAGAGTTTACCAGAGAAAGGGATGAATGGTTGAGAGTACTGGTTAACTCTTGCATTAGAGAGGTGGACAGAATAGGGGTGAGAGAAAGAAGAAAGTCTTGTGCAGCGAGGCCGCAGGAGGAGGGAAGGCATGCAGTTAGCAAGATCAGAAGAGCAGTTAGCATGGAAATAGCGGTAGAAGACAGATAGAGATGCAACATTGCGGCGGTGAGAGAGAGGCTGAAGACAGTCAGTTAGAGGAGTCTTGCGAGTTTTAATTTGTTATTCCGATTAAATTCTTATTAATATTTCTGTGCTCACACGAATGACAAGTTCGGCCTGCCAGTTTTGGTTCACTATTCCGATTAAATATTTATTAAAAGTCCTGTGCAAGCATGAATGGCGAGTTCGTGATGCCAGTTTTGGTTAGTTATTCTAATTAAAATTTTAGTTCATTATTGCAGTTGTACGTTATAATGACCATATATTGTCGTGTACCCTACTATATCAATATCATTATCACTAGTATTAGAATTTTGGTTTTATCGATTTATCGGTTCATCGCAAGTTATCGATTATCGGCTATCGCCGATAAGGTTATTGCTGATATATATATATATTTTTTTCGTTATCGCGCTCAGCTATGCATATAACCAACCTGATATTATGCCACCACCATATATATATATATATATATATATATAGAGAGAGAGAGAGAGAGAGAGAGAGAGAGAGAGAGAGAGAGAGAGAGAGAGAGAGAGAGAGAGAGAGAGAGAGAGAGAGAGAGAGAGAGAGAGAGAGAGAGAGAGAGAGAGAGAGAGAGAGAGAGAGCATGTTTTCCATGCCCTTGCTGGCCTAAACCCTCGGAAGGCTTATGGACCTGATGGGATCCCTCCTATTGTTCTCCGAAACTGTGCCTCTGTGCTTGCACCTTGTCTAGTCAAACTCTTTCAGCTCTGTCTGTCAACATCTACCTTTCCTTCTTGCTGGAAGTTTGCCTACATTCAACCTGTTCCTAAAAAGGGTGACCGTTCTAATCCCTCAAACTACCGTCCTATTGCTTTAATTTCCTGCCTATCTAAAGTTTTTTAATCTATCCTCAACAGGAAGATTCTTAAACATCTATCACTTCACGACCTTCTATCTGATCGCCAGCATGGGTTCCTTCAAGGCCGCTCTACTGGTGATCTTCTGGCTTTCCTTACTGAGTCTTGGTCATCCTCTTTTAGAGATTTTGGTGAAACTTTTGCTGTTGCCTTGGATATATCAAAAGCTTTCGATAGCGTCTGGCACAAAGCTTTGATTTCCAAACTACCCTCCTACGGCTTCTCTCCTCTGTAACTTCATCTCAAGTTTCCTTTCTGACCGTTCTATTGCTGTTGTGGTAGACGGTCACTGTTCTTCTCCTAAATCTATTAACAGTGGTGTTCCTCAGGGTTCTGTCCTGTCACCCACTCTCTTCTTATTATTCATCAATGACCTTCTAAACCAAACTTCTTGTCCTATCCACTCCTACGCTGATGATACCACCCTGCACTTTTCCACGTCTTTTCATAGACGTCCAACATTTCAAGAAGTAACCATTTCACGCAGGGAAGCCACAGAACGCCTGATTTCTGATCTTTCTAAAATTTCTGATTGGGGCACAGCAAACTTGGTATTGTTCAATGCCTCAAAAACTCAATTCTTCCATCTCTCAATTCGAAACAACCTTTCAGGCAACTATCCCCTCTTCTTTAATGACACTCAACTGTCCCCCTCTTCTACACTGAACATCCTCAGTCTGCCCTTTACTTATAATCTGAACTGGAAACCATTTCTCATCTCTAGCTAAAACAGGTTTTATGAAGGTAGGTGTTCTGAGATGTTTCCGCCAGTTTTTCTGATCCCCCAGCTGCTAACTCTGTACAAGGGCCTTATCCGTCCATGTATGGAGTATGCTTCACATATCTCGGGGGAGGGGTTCCACTCATACCGCTCTTCTAGACAGGGTGGAATCAAAAGCTTTTCGTCTCATCAACTCCTCTCCTCTAACTGACTGTCTTCAGCCTCTCTCTCATCAGTCATTTCATCATTGTCTTTAGTCCGGGTACACCTGGTATGACCTGGTATTGTACTGCCTGAATCTTATTTGATTTCTACAGGAATATAAAGTTTCACCAATGGTCAAGAAGTCACCTGGCTCCAACACTGAACAGGCGTGGTCATTAAAATTTTTAAAAAGATCCCTGACTGCAGCAAACCGGTCATGTAACCATCTCTGAGGTCTGGTATCAACGTTGTCAAGTTAGGTTTGCATGTAAAAACTCAAATCTATTCACAGACATTACTGCACCAAATACAGGGTGACCAAACTCTTTCCTGAAAAGTGTTTTCTATTTGTTTTGATCTAATAAACCACATGCATACAGCAAACTCCCCTCTAAATTAATTAATTAATTAATTAAATAAATAAATAAATAAATAAATAAATAAAATAAAATAAATAAATGCAATCTGTTACCCTGATGTATGATGGGAGTTTATCACTATCTAAAGGCCTCTGAGAAATTTCTGCAATTATACCTTCAACTTTCTCATTAGTCTGGTGCACAGTATTGGAAATCATATCAGATGTTATGAACAAGTCCCATGCCATTTTTTTTTCTGAATTTACTGACCTCGCGTCTTTAAACAACTGGTCAATGAATTAACTAACCTGTTTCTTACTAATGTCTTGCTGTTTCTCCGTAGGAGCCACTCTTCATAATAATTATGAAGAGTAGATCCTACAGAAGAATAACAAGACATTAGTAAGAAATAGGTTAGTTAATTCATTGACCAGTTGTTTAAATGAAAGTAAATATGATAATTAAATATTACCAGGCAAGCTAGAATATAAAATCTCAGATGTAGAGAAATCCATAACATGGGACAAGAGTATGGACCAACTGTCCAATGTTGTAGAATATTTGATAGATCAGTAAATTCAGAAGAAATAGCATGGGACTTGTTAATAACATCTGATATGGTTTCTAATATGGTGCACCATACTAATCAGAAAATTGAAGGTATAATTGCTAATGTCTTGCTATTTCTCCGTAGGAGCCACTCTTCATAATCTATGTCATTTTCCACTTTCTCGTCACTTTCAAATTCCAAGGCAAGACCAACTTTGTCACCTATCATATCTGCCAAAATTTATCTTCCTCAGAGTCTTCTATAAAGTCAGGGGCTGTGTCTGTAGAGTCCATTGTAAACACTCGGCAATAATACATCCAGTAAATGTACCCAGTCACGTAAGCTGATAAGCTCTCGTTTGCACGCTGCAGTGCATGTTTACCAAAAGTTGGAAGGTTTTTTTTATTTCTTGGAGGATAGCTAGCTAGCCCCCTAGGCCCTCCCACCCCCACTGCTGTGACGTCATGAGTGGCTAACTCCTGATTGGCTGCTGCTGCCTCTCCCCACCTCTCTCTCTCTCTCTCTCTCTCTCTCTCTCTCTCTCTCTCTCTCTGAGTCATTGAAATCCTAGTATTGTCTGTTACAATGATCTTTTTTTTCCTTCGCTCATTCTCTCTCTCTCTCTCTCTCTCTCTCTCTCTCTCTCTCTCTCTCTCTCTCTCTCTCTCTCTCTCTCTCTCTCTCTCTCTCTCTCTCTCTCTAATGTCTGTTGAAGTGATCCTTCTTCCTTCGTTCCTCTCTCTCCACTATCTTCTAGTTTCATGGGTAGCATGTATACAGAGCTTTGGTGATGAACTTGTCAATCATGATCTTGAACTCAGCGTCCAGTAAAACAGCTGATGAGGGTGAGGGTGGCACGGTAGGTGGTGGAGTGGAGGGTGGAAGTCCGTTGCCATGGCAACTCCCACCTGTAGCCACTCACCCAACCTCTCAGATCATAGTAACAGACAATAGCGGGATTACCATGTCTCAGAGAGAGAGAGAGAGAGAGAGAGAGAGAGAGAGAGAGAGAGAGAGAGAGAGAGACAGAGAGAACCTTACCACCTTTCGAAATGTTATGCCTCCCGTCTCTGAAATGCTCCATATAACCGCCTTGCATATCAGTTGAAATTAGTGTGATTTTTGATAGAATTTTATTTCATGTATTGTGTCATCACGAGATTGAACCAAGCTTACTTGGTTACTTACTTAGCACTCACATTGTCTTTATAGCTTTATCGTGAGATTATGCAGGAGAGAAAATAGAACACACATACACACACTCATCACACTTCCTGATTGTGCGACACGCACCCTGTTCTTATATTTTTACGTGAAATACTGCAGGAAAGGGAATAGTAACTACACTAAAATTATATACCAACACACACACACAAAAAAAAAAAAAAAAAATAATAATAATTAATTAATTAATTAATTAATCAAAATAAAATAAATACATGGGGAAATACATCGTACGATTGATAAGGAGGTGGCTATCGGCAGTGAACTTATTGATCACTGATTTTCGTCTGTTGTGATATTGCTTCGCGAGCGATCGAAAGAAAAGTATAAAATATCATAGATTAGATCGATTTTTTTTTTTTTTAATATGGTCATTCCTTATCAAATTTTGAATAACATAGTAAGAATAATTTCCTAAAACTCCCTCTTGTTTAGAGTTTTGTTTTATTTGGGAAAAGCAGTTATGGGTGGTTTTCAACCCATGCCACCGAGTATAGGATTAACGGCTGTATTATTAAATTCCCCCTTTCCCGTCCCGTCCCCGACCTCATCCGCAGGGCTGGAGTATCTGAGAACAACCCCGCCCCCTTACCGTGCCCGGGGTTCACCACAGTGGCCAAGATCAATGTTGGTGGCTCTTTCAAACCAATAATTCTGAGAAATGAGACAATGCATGCATTTTTCGCTTACATTTTCACAAATATACATTATATTACCGCCAGCAGGCGGCGAAGGTTATTTCAGACCCACACGATGACAAGAATCATTTATTGAATCCGATTGAATCCGGCTGGATCCGCTTGAATTCGGTCAAAACCTGAAGACATACATTAATGATCACAGACGATATTCTATATGAATAATTTGTGTAATACAGGTATGGTTCTGTACGTTACTTATAGGATAATGTATTCTTATAGACAGTTATTACATTTACGTGTTTGGGTCTTGGGGTAATCGTTAAGTAACGCGCACGTCCTTTCTAACAGGTGCTCTAGGTAGGTTTATCTACTTCTGTCTGCAGCAACATACGTCCTCCCTGCACGAGTGTCCTCAGCAAAGTGTCCCTATCGTCCTCAGTTACTGCCTGGGTTCCTACCTTGTCCATCGTTATCCATTAGCGATGGCGATAAGGCCGGCCTCATCTTAGCCTCATGTCATCTCTTTACATCAACAGTAGCATCCTTCATCTCCTTACATCAACAGTAACCCAACACCGACCGTACAGTATATAACACACACACACACACACACACACACACACACACACACACACATTATTACTGTTATTGCTGTTATTATTATTATTATCATTATCATTATCATTATTATTATTATTATTATTATTATTATTATTATTATTATTATTGTTGCTGTTGTTGTTGTTGTTGTGAGAGAGAGAGAGAGAGAGAGAGAGAGAGAGAGAGAGAGAGAGAGAGAGAGAGAGAGAGAGAGAGAGAGAGAGAGAGAGAGAGAGAGAGAGCATTGTGAACCTGCAGGTAGATGTTATGAATACTTCTGTGTGTTTGGAATTAATGAATACCTGCTTACTTATCTAAGTGAGTTTTAGCCACACTAAAGAAGTGTTACCAGGATCTGGCCCGGGAATCCAACTCACATGTATCCAACCAAACACTTTCCCGAGATTCCGCCCTTTTGAAAGTAGTTTAATTTAACAACGGAATTTTAATGCAAAACAGGTAACAGCAAAATTATAGTTCAAAAGTAATTATTCGTGATAGTAAGGAGACACAATGAAATTCATATGAGATGATCAAGCAAATGACTGCTTTTGAAATTTTACAGAATCTGTTGTGATTTGAAGCCACTTATATATCAAAATAAATTTTGAAATGGGTGTTTGTTGTAAGTCAAATGTTTATATATATATATATATATATATATATATATATATATATATATATATATATATATATATATATATATATATATATATATATATATATATATATATTACTGTCAGACTTTGTTACCGCCGAGCGGGTGTAATATATATATATATATATATATATATATATATATATATATATATATATATATATATATATATATATATATATATATCACTGTCAGACTTTGTTACCGCCGAGCGGGTGAAAGACCGTCGAGCGGGTGAAAGAAGTTGTTGAGCAAGGGTATGCTAAATAACATGATCTGTGTTATGAGAGTTGAAGTGAACTAGTACGAGTATATGAAGCATGGGTAACACTAAGGCAACTAAGTTAATTAGAGTAGAGATTAAGAAAACTGAATTCATTATAGTATGTAAACGCACTGATGCGTTGCGTTTATGGTGTGGCAAAGGAGTGACTGTAAACCACTTGCGCTGTACTCACTTCTCAATTTATTGGGATGCGGTCAAACCTGTAAGTTATCATAAGTACATCACTTGATAAGAAATAATTGGGAATCCTACAATAATGCAATCTAGCTGTGCACTTCACAGGGATATTTGTAAACACTACATTATACAACATCATCGTCCCGAAACATCTAAGTATATTACTGACACAGATAGATATGATTAATACATAAGTAAATAATACATACGCAATTGTGGGAACAGTCGAAGGTCCTTGTAGAACGTAATGAATGTCACACAATCACCTTAATCCCAGAGCAGGCTCCATTTCCACGTAACGTAACAGAGGGGCCCCGTAGAGTTTGTGAACTAGTGCCTCTGCGGCTGAGATGACAGTGGCACAGCTGGAGAGTGATGAACGACACAGGTCTTGCCTCTACGGCTACCACCATGACTCTGCCCCTATGGCAGAGCCCCCCTTATTTCTTCCCAAACTTCAATCCCTTGACCTCCATTAAACTATGTTCCAAGTTCAACCCCTTGACCCCAATTAAACGATGTCAACCCTTACCCTGCTTCGCGCTGACCCGGCTGAGGGGAAAAATGATGGTCTAGATAAAGGCTGTGGTGTCCTGTAAACAAACACCCCTCTGTAGCTCGCCTTCTCGCCTTCTCGTCCCGTCCACAAACCAAGTAATGTTATAAGTATAATATTAACCTTGTAACGTAACTTATGGCAAAGTACAGTAGTGTAACCCTTATCTGGGGCGCGTCATGATAAGAACATAACAAGAAACCAGCTACAAAATAAAGTACAGGAACTACAAGCCAGCCGGTACTGAGCTGGCGGCTACATAGTAGTTAATTGCAGTAGTGAAGATGTGTGAGAGGAACTAGCTGTGGAGAGCTTAGCTGCAGAGAGATAGTGAGGGTTGTGTTTACGTGGTAAAGTTGATGACATGGCACGAAGGGTAGATAAGACACAGGGATCTCCGTAGAGGAATAAGTCACCCGGGAACTATTGCTGTTAACGCACATCTCCGCCTGGTCCCTGGAAGGTACAACGATGATTTGAAGATCTATTTCACAGTCGCTTCCTGTTGTTGTGATCGTTACCAATGAGTGGTGATGTCCACTACCAACAACGAATCCGATTTCACAGACGTTTTTCGCGGCGTTGTTTGTTTTCATCCTTACCAGAAATTGGAACCTTTGGTAAGGCTGGCTTGGGAGCTGCTAGGCCTCCCCAGTGGAGCTTACCAATGCATTTATTTCTTGCAAATGTCACAAGTTCTTATCCTCTTGTACTTGCATTACTTCCTAAACTGTATATTAAAATTATTTCACAATACAACAACATTTTGTATATTATAATAGTAATATGATAAATTTAAGAAAAATTTGGATGGCGGCGTGAACTTACTTGTCACCCTTATTTGATCTGCTACGCCTCCTTGGTTAAAAACTGTAATAATCGTCACATACGCATAAGGTGTAAGAGAAATCTTAGATAATACTGAAACAACATTACCATTTTCATTACAGGACTAGGCTTGCTTCCATTAGGCTAGGTTTAGATTGACTGAGTTCATTAATTTAATTTCAATGGGTAGGTCATGATTTAAAAAAAAACACCGTGTTTTTGCTGAGAAATAAATAATTAGTCTCAAAATTAGTAGGCTAGGGCTATTTCCCTAAAACCCGAAATATTTCAGTCTAACATTGTATGTGTACAGCATTGAGGAAGAGAGAAATATATTATTTATTATGTGCTTTTTTTTTTTTTTTTTGGCATACGTAGAGTTTGGCGAATGTTAGACAAATATTCAAAGGGAAGAAATTAAATCACAAAATGTAACCATATTTGCAGTAAATGAATATGGCGTGTTGAAGGCACCAGTGATGTATTTCAGTTTTTTATGCCTTTCTCTCTCTCTTTTAGTACTTGTTTGTTCAGGTTTTTTTTGTCATGAATTGACTCATTTTGTCTAATAAGGGGGCTCCGGTATACCAACATTACCGAATCAAAGGTATTCGTTTTGTTATGATCGTTACTAGATTGGGATCACAGAAACCACGAAAACGACTGTGAAATTGGATCGAGGTAATACTTGTTACCAGGTTGATAAGTGTTACCGCCGAGCGAGTGAAAGACCGCTTGTTGAGCAAGCGTATGCTAAATAACATGATCTGTGTTATGAGAGTTAAAGTGAACTAGTATATGAAACATGGGTAACACTAAGGAAACTAAGTTAATTGAAGTAGAGATTAAGGAAACTGAATTCATTATATTAGTTGACTGCAGTAGTGAAGATGAGTGAGAGGAACTAGCTGTGGAGAGCTTACCTGCAGAGAGATAGTGAGGGTCGTGTTTATTAAGAGGTAAAGTTGATGACATGGCGCATAGAGTAGATAAGATACAGGGATCTCCGTAGAGGAATGAGTCACCCGGGAACTAGTGCTGACCTAACGGTAAGATGGGCAGGCGTGAAGAGCCGAGGGCAAGCAAGAACGAAGCCCGGAGGGACATATTCCTTTGTACCGCCACCGAGTTAGGGTGTGACTAACCCAGGAAAGATCGGACCACTACAATGCAGACGCAGGTGTTGCTTGGTGACAGGCCTCCTTAAGACCCCAAACACATGAGTTCCACATCTGCATTACGAGGGGTCGATTGCCCTAATTAGCATAATCCATGATTAGTGATGCATTATGTTGAAACAGTATGTAATGGTTAGTAGTGCTACGCACGTCTTATGTTTATTATGTATGCCTTCAGGTTTGACCGAATGCAATAAATGATTCGCGTCACCGTGTGGGTCTAAAATCCTTTAGCTGCCTCCGGGCAGCTACAATAAGGCTCTTGCTTGGGAACGTTACCAAGCGACTGTGAAATCGGTCCTTGGCCAGGAACACCTTTTGGTGTACATTGCATAAAAAAAATTGCGACTTTCAGTCTCGGAAACACCTCCTTAGAGCGTAACTTTTGACGGCGCATCTTTCTTATTTGATGACATTTTTTCGTTTTGCCGTATTTTACATATTTTCGACTTATTCGCATGTGAGCGAAGGTTTCTGCCTCGCAGCTCGCGCAACTATCGCTTCATCACTACAGCTCGACCTCGGGCGCAGAAAATGTGCGAAATACACTTTAACTCACTTCATATATGGGATAGCCAGTTTTGATTGACACCATCAGACTCAGCAGTGACAGTAGAATCAAGATGTATTGTGAAAACTTGAAAAAAAAAAAAAAAAGTGGTATTACGAGTTGAACTGCAAAGATGAAAAAATATATATATTTATAGCATGTTTTACTTATGCTCGCTATTTTCAACATTTAATCATTGAATGCTGAGCTATATTAGTACATTAAGAAGGTAAAACTCTTGTGAACACGACAATGTGATCTGAATGCAGATAAATGTCCACATATTGAAAACAGTGTCATTTACGAGTATAGCAACATGTCACTCGCCGCAACCATCACATCGGCGCGACACGGCATGGCGTGTGCAGGTGGGCTCCTTATGATCTCAGGTCTGCGAAGCGTCTAAAAAGAACCCTCCAATCACTGGGGTACGGTCTTTTAATCATACTGTCTGCACCTTTCCTGGATTTTCGCTCTTCCCGACCAGGGGGTCGTGTATTAAGTACGAGTAAACATCACCGAACAAAAATTTAATATTCTATGGATCGCCTCGCCGCAAAAGGCCCCAACATATTGTGCGGTTCCATTTTATCCGATTATCTATAGTATTGTTACCGCCGGGCGGGTGCAAGAAGGGGTTGTTGAGCGAGCGAGGCAGTTGATGAGGAAGGGAAGGACCTGGAGGCCAGGGCACGGACCAAGACTAGGTCTAGTCAGTGAATTTCTTGTACGGCCGGAGTGTTGACGTAAGGATATGAAGGACGCTTGTTATGACATGAAACTAAGATAAGGCCGACCTTATCCCCTTCGAGAAATTCACTGACTTAGGCCTCGTCTTGGTCCTTTCCTTTCTCGTTAACAAACTCGCTTGCACAACAAACAACTTCTTTCACCCGCTCGGCGGTAGCGCCGCCTTGAGAGGCCCAAAGTAGGCTGTGAGTAGTAACTGCAACGTCACTTTGTATGGGAGACTTGCTGCTTTGACATAATCCTCGAAGGCTTGTGTAAATACCCAGTAATCGCTGCAGGACCCTCCACTGAAGGTAGGGGGCGGCAAGTGGGTGAATCTCACGGCGTTCAGTATGTCTCTTACCCCTGAATCCAAAGACTCTCTCTTCTCGGTTGCGTTGGTACTGCTTCCTGTCTCTTCCTCTTCTTTGGTCTGTCTGTCGTTCTCTCCGCTGCGCTCGTCTACTGACTGGCCAACTTCTTGTAATGTGTCGTACCTTTTCAGTGTTTTGGGCAAGAGAGAGGCATCGCCTGGTGAGTCTTTGAACATCGTGGTGTGGGAATCTCTTTGCAGTTCTTGTGTCATATGAGTTTGACTCACTTGTATTTCGGTATCTTCTTGACTGTCTTCTCTCTCCTCTCGGTCGGTTTCCTCCCCCTGGTCACACACTATGGGTTGTCCTCTGTCAGGTTCCCTGGACACAGCTGTTCTGGTGTAAGCTGTCGAGTTTCTCATGCTATCACCTGGATTCCCATCATGTCTTTCTGACCCTAGAGTAGTGAGCCTGTATTCTTGCAACTCGCACCCCCCTTAGGATGGACGGTGAACGATCTGTAATGACAAGAAAGTGCTCAGTAGTATCCCAAGTCCAGAGAGAGCAATAGGCGTAAAGAAGGTTGTTCTGAGAGACGATAAACTGCCTATAGAAAGAGCTCTGGGGATTCTGTGAGACTTGGACATAGTGAGCAGTGGACATCACCACTCATTGGTAACGATCACAACAACAGGAAGCGACTGTGAAATAGGTCTTCAAATCATCGTTGTACCTTCCAGGGACCAGGCGGAGATGTGCGTTAACAAAATTAGAAGCCACTCGCTCCGCTCTGGGAATTAGAACCCCCAGCGCTCCCACTGGGGGATAAAAAATATTAATGCAAATTTACAGGTATAAAAGCATACTTTTATTTTGCAATAAATTATTAAAAGATGTCACCAACGTCTTGGTGGGGACTCGATACGATACGAGACTGCTGTACAAGAGTATCATGTGTTGCTTTAAAGCAAGGACTCTGTATAGTAGGCATACAGAGTCCTTGTTTAACACCCCCCCCCTTTATCCACGGCGCTAACGGAAATGAGGGCGTGGCCTATCCAGACTGATCGCACTCATTATAATCTTATGTAATAAAATACACTGTATGTCTGTCTGTCTATGTGTCCGCTTTTCACGGAAAAAAATTGAAATGATTGTGATGAAATTTGGTAGGGTGGTTCCCCTTGATCCGGGGAGTGACGTAAGCTGTCTTAACTACTTCCAACCCAAAACTGTTAGGATTATTCAAGCCAATCTGTCACCATAAACCAATTCTTGATGACCCATTTTTTTATGGTGGGGTCAAGCATTTTTCTGGGGTGGGGGGAGATAGACAGTGGGCTGAAAGAAGAGTGTGAAGAGTAGAGGATATGAAGGAAGTGGTAGAGTAAAAGAAGACGGAATAGCCGTCATTGTAAGCTTGAGTTTTATGTTGGGGAGAGGTATAAATGGAGCATTCATTGTCAGCTTGGAGCTGAATCCCAAAGTAAACTTTGTTTGGTTAATAGCTTTGCCGAACAAATGACTGACTTAAGGTAGGCGCACACTTATTCGCATCGTACGGACGGCACGCATCGTACGCATCGGATTTTAGTATTCTTTACATTATTTCAAATGGGTCTGCGCGCATTTGACCGCGTCGTACGCATCGGACATCGGCAATGCCGACGAGGATCCCCGAAAGAGCATTCAATCCGATGCGTACGAACGATGCGGATGGAGTATGTCCTTCCAGAGAGAGCTCAGCTTCACAACTGCGGGTGGTGAATGGTCCAATGCCGACAATGTGCGCAGAAAATCCGATCCGTCCGATGCGTGCCGTCCGTACGATGCGGACCAATGTGCGCTGACCCAAAAAACAATCCGATGAGTACGATGCGTTTTGTCCGTACGATGCGAACAAGTGTGCGCCTACCTTTAGGGTGATAAACCGTGCTATGGAGACTCAAATTTTACCCGGGCAACGCCGGTTAATACTGCTAGTGGTATATAAGAGTGAAAAATACTGGCGGAGGCGACACAGAACGCCTAATGTCAGGGAAAATGTTTTACCTAGTTGTTACCGCCAAGCGTGTGAAAGACCGCCGAGCGGGTGAAAGAAATTGTTGTTGAACAAGCGTATGCTAAATACCATGATCTGTGTTATGAGAGTGAACTTGTATATGAAGCATGGGTAACACAAAGGAAACTAAGTTAATTAGAGTAGAGATTAAGGAAACTGGATTCATTATACCAGTTAACTGCAGTAGTGAAGATGTGTGAGAGGAACTAGCTGTGGAGAGCTTAGCTGCAGATAGTAAGGGTAGTGTTTATGACATGGCGCGTAGGGTAGATAAGACACAGGGATCTTCGTAGTGGAATGAATCATCCGGGAACTATTGCTGAGGGTAAAGGGGCCTGCACACAGTCATACATGTTGGCATACTTGCATGACAAACACGTGTATGAAGCTAAGTTTGACCGTGTGATGGGTGAGTTTGGTTGGCATACATGTTGGTCATACTGTATGACGAAAATCAAACCGAGCTTGACTTTTCTGGGCGGAGCTTATATGTCCACATACATGTTGGTACGTCTGACAGTTCGTCATACCGTCAAACATCAGTTTGAGCTTTGCAGGTTGTGAGGGAAGATGTCCATTAACAGCAGTACGGAGTGCGCTAATGCAAAACAGCATGAGAAGAACATTATATTACAATTTATAAATTGCTACAGAGAACACCCGGCTCTATGGAAAGTCAAATCCCAAGAATACTCAAATAAAATTGAAAGGAATAAAGGGATTGTTCAACTTGTAGAAATTCTAAAGGAACTAGAGCCAGAATGCACTCGAGACGGTGTCATGAAGAAAATAAATAGCCTACGTTCTGCGTTCAGGAGAGAACATAAAAAACATGAAAATTCAAAGAAATCTGGGGCAGCAACCAACGAAGTATACACGCCATCGTTGTGGTATTATGGTGATATGCTCTTCACTCTAGACCAAGATATGCCAAGAGAAAGCCACTCCAATCTGGAAACTTTACCAAAGGACTCGGATGATGAGGTATGTAAACAAATTGCGAACATAATTTTTTATTTATTTGCACAAAACAAATCATTGCAATAGTTATATACTAAAGCATTGTTATTGATTTTTATTACATTCAGTGAGAAAACATGTCACAAATAAACCTAAGGTAGCGATTAGCCTACGTCGTTTCTTGAATTGTTACCTATAGGTAGGTTACCTATTATAAGGAAATATAAGTCGTATCATTGACAAAATGAACACCCACATGTATTTACACTAAGTCGTTTTGCCAGGAGACGGCCCCTTCATTATTAAAGTATCGTTTAAAGTCATCGCGTACTTTTTTGGCGACTTGGGAAGAATTTCGCGATCCATAACCATTTGCTAATCCTGCGACTGAATTACTATCCAGCGATAGTCCAGATGAAGGTTCTCCATTTGAACTATCTTCCCTATGGGGAAGATAGTTCATGTGCATCATGTGCATCATGTGCAGATATTGAGTCTCTCATAAGTGTATCAGACCGTTCAATGAAAGGCGTGACAAGCGTAAGCAGATGGGTATATGCTTGCTCGTCCATCCTAAGGTAATTTCGCCAATCATTGGGTTCTAACCTCAACTCATCAATCAAGTTTGAATGTGAAAATTTCTTTCTTTTTAAAAGCCAGCTTCTTGCCCATTTCGATCTCTTTGTTTCTTTTTTCTTTAACGCTAAAGCTAGCCCAACGGCAATTAGGGTGTCTTCGTCTAGAGACATGTCGTTCCTGCGCACACACTTTACTGACTGATGTTTGTTGCCAATTAGTATGACTGTGTGATGAGTCTTCATACACGTGTTTGTCATGCAAGTATGCCAACATGTATGACTGTGTGCAGGCCCCTTAAGATGGGCAGGCGTGAGACGCCGAGGTCCAGCAGAAACGAAGCCCGGAGGGACAGATTCCTTTGTACCGCCACCGAGTTGGGATGTGGCTACTGCAGGAAAGATCGGATCACTACAATACAGATGCAGGTTTTTTTTTTTTTTTTATGTAGGAAGGATACTGGCCAAGGGCAACAAAAATCTAATAAAAAAAAAATGCCCACTGAAATGCCAGTCCCATAAAAGGGTCAAAGCAGTGGTCAAAAATTGGTGGATAAGTGTCTTGAAACCTCCCTCTTTAAGGAATTCAAGTCATAGGAAGGTGGAAATACAGAAGCAGGCAGGGAGTTCCAGAGTTTACCAGAGAAAGGGATGAATGATTGAGAATACTGGTTAACTCTTGCGTTAGAGAGGTGGACAGAATAGGAGTGAGAGAAAGAAGAAAGTCTTGTGCAGCGAGGCCGCGGAAGGAGGGGAGGCATGCAGTTAGCAAGATCAGAAGAGCAGTTAGCATGAAAATAGCGGTAGAAGACAGCTAGATATGCAACATTGCGGCGATGAGAGAGAGGCTGAAGACAGTCAGTTAGAGGAGAGGAGTTGATAAGACGAAAAGCTTTTGATTCCACCCTGTCTAGAAGAGCAGTATGAGTGGAACCCCCCCAGACATGTGAAGCATACTCCATACATGGACGGATAAGGCCCTTGTACAGAGTTAGCAGCTTGGGGGATGAGAAAAACTGGCGGAGACGTCTCAGAACACTTAACTTCATAGAAGCTGTTTTAGCTAGAGATGAGATGTGAAGTTTCCAGTTCAGATTATAAGTAAAGGACAGACCGAGGATGTTCAGTGTAGAAGAGGGGAACAGTTGAGTGTCATTGAAGAAGAGGGGATAGTTGTCTGGAAGGTTGTGTCGAGTTGATAGATGGAGGAATTGAGTTTTTGAGGCATTGAACAATACCAAGTTTGCTCTGCACCAATCAGAAATTTTAGAAAGATCAGAAATCAGGCGTTCTGTGGCTTCCCTGCGTGATATGTTTACCTCCTGAAGGGTTGGACGTCTATGAAAAGACGTGGAAAAGTGCAGGGTGGTATCATCAGCGTAGGAGTGGATAGGACAAGAAGAAGTTTGGTTTAGAAGATCATTAATGAATAATAAGAAGAGAGTGGGTGACAGGACAGAACCCTGAGGAACACCACTGTTAATAGATTTAGGAGAAGAACAGTGACCGTCTACCACAGCAGCAATAGAACGGTTAGAAAGGAAACTTGAGATGAAGTTACAGAGAGAAGGATAGAAACCGTAGGAGGGTAGTTTGGAAATCAAAGCTTTGTGCCAGACTCTATCAAAGGCTTTTGATATGTCCAAGGCAACAGCAAAAGTTTCACCAAAATCTCTAAAAGAGGATGACCAAGACTCAGTAAGGAAAGCCAGAAGATCACCAGTAGAGCGGCCTTGACGGAACCCATACTGGCAATCAGATAGAAGGTTGTGAAGTGATAGATGTTTAAGAATCTTCCTGTTGAGGATAGATTAAAAAACTTTAGATAAGCAGGAAATTAAAGCAATAGGACGGTAGTTTGAGGGATTAGAGCGGTCACCCTTTAGGAACAGGTTGAATGTAGGCAAACTTCCAGCAAGAAGGAAAGGTAGATGTTGACAGACAGAGCTGAAAGAGTTTGACTAGGCAAGGTGCAAGCACGGAGGCACAGTTTCGGAGAACAATAGGAGGGACCCCATCAGGTCCATAAGCCTTCCGAGGGTTTAGGCCAGCGAGGGCATGGAAAACATCATTGCGAAGAATTTTAATACGTGGCATGAAGTAGACAGAGGGTGGAGGAGAGGGAGGAACAAGCCCAGAATCATCCAAGGTAGAGTTTTTAGCAAAGGTCTGAGCAAAGAGTTCAGCTTTAGAAATAGATGTGATAGCAGTGGTGCCATCTGGTTGAAGTAGAGGAGGGAAAGAAGAAGAAACAAAGTTATTGGAGATATTTTTGGCTAGATGCCAGAAATCACGAGGGGAGTTAGATCTTGAAAGGTTTTGACATTTTCTGTTAATGAAGGAGTTTTTGGCTAGTTGGAGAACAGACTTGGCATGGTTCCGGGCAGAAATATAAAGTGCTTGGTGACAGGCCTCCTTAAGACCCCAAACACGTGAATTCCACATCTGTATTACGAGGGGTCAATTGCCCTAATTAGCATAATCCATGATTAGTGATGCATTATATTGATACAGTATGTAATGGTTAGTAGTGCTACGCACGTCTTATGTATGTCTTCAGGTTTGACCGAATGCAATAAACGATTCGCGTCACCGTGTTTTTAATGTAACGCCAGTGAGCGGCCAGATTATATTTGAGGATAAAGTAAATTAGTTAGTTAGGTTATTTATAATTTATTTAGAATTTTCTTTTTTTAGCAAGATTTTAGAATTTTTAGTGCTGCTGACAGGAATGAGGAGAGAACTACTATCCTTGATCTTTATATATGCATTTATTAAGCTGATTTAAAGAAAGATGTGATTAATATAATTAGATTACTATCTTATGTATTGAAAATAGATGTTTTACAAGTGTGTATTTAGACAATTATAATGGACCATATTTATTAATAGAAATTATCGTACCAATGTAATGTTGCTGTGGTCAATAAACTATTTATCTATCGCTAAAATCCTGTAGCTGCCACCGGGCAGCTACACCTAGAAATGTCAAATATTTGGTTGACGTCAGGGGTAAATGTTTTACGTAGAGATATGATATATAAAGTTGAGGTCTGGTTTTATCGAGTGAATAGAAGAAATTGAGTATATTGATGGCACTGAATAATACAAGGTTTGTTCTGCTCTGGCCTGATAATTATCTTACATTGATAACTATTTTGTACTCTCAACATCAATTTCCCAGATGCCCAACTCAGCAGAGAACCCACAGAACGCTAACTTTTATTTTATTCTGTAATACAGGAAAAAAAGTTAGCTGTTATATAACAGAAGAAAACAAAAGTTAGTTGTTCTGTGAGTTCTCTGCTGAGTTAGGCGTCTGGGAAATTGATGTTGAGAATGCAAAATAGTCATCAGTGTAAAATAGTCATCAGTGTAAGAATGGAAAATCTGAAAGGGAGACTGATGTAAATTATAATAATGCACAGCTGATATAGCAGATTTATATAGTAATAGTGGTCGGAGTGAGAAGTGAGTACCTCGATTGTGACCGGGTCTGGATCTCACTATTTTTCACCGTTCTGCTATTTCTTGACGTAAAAGCAAATATGGAAATAGCAAGAAAATGTTGTGCAAGCGGCCGATATCTCTCAAAATTGTGTAGTACTCAAAACTTGTTGCGCTTCCATGAGTTTTACAATACTTATTAATGGTACGAAGTTTGCAGCTTCGTATTTTTTTCTCCGCGGTATTATGGCCTTCCGTCCTAATAATAGAAAAAAAAATAATCGTAATTATTTCATAGGCCTCAGACGATTCATCTTGCTTCCCATCGTCACCAAGGAAACTGTGTTGCTACCTTAAAGGCAATTTACAAGTATTTCCAGTTTTTCAGTATATGAAATAACAGATAGGACGGTTTTAAGATATGCACAATACCTGTATGTAGTAATCGGTATATGAATTATACTTTGGAAAATGTGAAAGATACGTTCGTAATGTTTGGTGCCTTCCTCCTGAGCCACCAAGCTTGGATCCTGTCACGTACCCTAAGCCGTCTATTATTATCATGTCATTTGACGTACTAATCTTTCTTTTACAGAACCACACCCACTGCCACTCGGCCTCACTGCTCAGACTCATCGCTTGGATTTACTTATAATCACGTCTCGGAGGTGTATTCCTTCTGTATTACATCCACCACATCCAGATACCCTTCAACAGCAGAGTTGTAAGTATCGTCCTGAAAAGATAAATTCTGCCGCGTATGTTATAGTGATATCGATTTTTTTTTTTTTCTAAATCATGAGATACCGGCCTTATCATTAACCCACTGCACCAATTATCTACTTCCCCCCCGGGCCCCCACCACCACTAGCTTTGCCTTGACCACTCCGCACGGCAGCATTTACCTCGCCACAGGCACCGCTGTTACCTTTCACCATCATTCATCCTGTAGTACCATTGCAAAAGCAGTATTTACTTTCCGTTGGTAATTTTTTTTTCTATTTTTTTCTATTTTTCTTTTTTTTTTTCTCTTTTTCCTTTTCCTTTTTTTCACAAAAACTTTCTAATTTTGCCGTTTCATTGAGTCAGGTGTTGGTGCCATGTACTACGCGTCTCTTCCAGTTGTTTCTCACCCTTGCATATTCCTCTGTGACTCTGTGACTCTCATATTCCTCTGTGACCTTTGCAGTTCTACCACATTTCCAACCATCTGTCACGTTCTGTCATCCCCTTACTAACCTGGGGTATACTCCAATCCCGTGGGACAAAAATCAACGGGCACGAAGCAAACATTGCGAGAAACTCAAGAATTAAGGCATTAACCCTGCTGAACACTAGGCCTGTGGGACACCAGCAAAACGCTACCTTACTGAGGATTTCACTTTGATCTTGTGGTGGGCAACCAAGGCAAAAGTTTCAGGCACTACACGGCCCAGCCAGCCGGGGACTACACATCGACACGAGTGCTGAGTTTCATATCCCGTGGGCCGTGAGATAGGTAGGGGTCCTCAGTGAGGTATTGATTTGTTAGTGTCCTACGGGGTTAAAAAAAATATTAGCATATCATTTATTTAAATATATATATATATATATATATATATATATATATATATATATATATATATATATATATATATATATATATATATATATATGACATGCTTTATAATACAAAACTAGAACTAGAAAAAAAACATGAATCAAGTTATGTTTGCTATGCTCTGATCCTTCTATGCCAAAGAAATACACAATCCATGGGTGTTACCAGATATGAAAATATGGTGATGTTATATTGGTTTCAGTATGGACAATAGAGGATGAGGATTTCAAGCAAATTGGAAAAGCTTTCCAGCATATCACACTGACTTCCTCTGTAAAATAGTGTTTCACTAGGTTGTTTTGTGGCAGAGATCTGGATGTGTGCTTTATGGAATTTTGCTGCATAGAATATTTAATGACTACATTATAATATAATGTTTTATAATATTTTGAACATCTTTTAGATAAAGGAAAATCTGCTTTAGCAATGGATCCCCCTCCTCACAAAGTGCGGGTGTGTGTGATTGGCGCTGGAATAGCAGGACTTGGTGCTGCTCAGCGACTTGTTGAGGCAGGTATACAAGATTTTGTCTTATTAGAGGCTGCAGACAGGACTGGAGGGAGAATTTGTACAATTAAGCATGGTGAGTATCTATTGAAATGTATGAAAATAAAGTAGCTTAAATTTTCTATCTTCTGCATGCTCTCTTCCTGTTTTTTTTTTTTTTTTCTTTCTTACCTTACACTAGTAACCTTCATATGATTCCTGATCAATGTCTTCATCTTTTTTATGTATATGGCCTTCACATGTAAGATTATTGCTCCTTAATGCATCTGCAGCCAATATCTAGTGTAATACACTGCTACTATTCCCATATATTATTACACTAGTCTTTCTCAGGAATTCCTATCATCATGCAGAGAACGGACAAGTGTGAGTGGGCCACCAGCCCTAGCATCACAGTTCATTACAATATGTATAGAAGACAAAGAAAATGGTAATCCTCCCTTATTATTTATTGTGTTATTCCTTTATTGCAGGTGATGGTCATTTAGAAGTGGGAGCTCACTGGATTCATGGGCAAGAAGATAATGTCGTGTTTCAATGGGGGTCTGAAAATGGACTCACATCTGAGGAGTTCACATGGACTCAGACAGGTAAGAGCACTTTTCAGTAAAGATGTAAAAGTACACATCTGTTTTGACATGGCATAATTTACTGCATTCTGTGTCCATTGACTTCTTAAAGAAAAGTATTCACCATTATTTCAGCTCGGGGAAACACGATGAAGGTGAGACGTGATGGCAAAATTGTTTCTGAGGATGTTTTTGATGAATTTTCAAAAACTTTTGAAAAACTTGAAGAGTCTTCAAAAGGTGACTTTGCTGACTATCCAGGTTCTGTTGGGCGATATTTCACTGAGAAGTGAGTATGCAATTTTGTTTGTTTTATAAAAGGCTATATATGGAAATTTAGTATATTTTTAGTAGTATTTAACCAACTCAACAAAAATTGCATATGAAAACACAGTGTCTAACTTCTGAGCTCTTTGTAATATATGACTGGAGCAGGACAGACTGTTTTCTCTAGTGCCTCAGAATTATAATCACTTCATATAATTAACTTCATATATTTACCAGATAACTATCCTCCCTTCAGTGCCATTTTCCTTTTTCTTCCTCCTTTCCTAAAGATCCCAACTGTAAATTTCATTTCTCTTTTGCTAAAACAGCTTCCATTAAGTTAGGTGTTCTGTGCTGCTTCCCTCTCCCATTTGTTAACTTCTCTTACCCAGCCTCTTCCACTTGTAGAAAATAAACTCCATTGTGTTATACTCATATACATACTATACATGATAGAGAGGTGGCCCACAAAAGGTACTTAAACCTTCCATCACCAGAATCTCATGCACTTTATATTTCTGCCCGGAACCATGCTAAGTCTGTTCTCCAATTAGCCAAAAACTCCTTCATTAACAGAAAATGTCAAAACCTTTCAAGATCTAACTCCCCTCGTGACTTCTGGCATCTAGCCAAAAATATCTAAAATAATTTTGCTTCTTCTTCTTTCCCTCTTCTATTTCAACCAGATGGCACCACTGCTATCACATCTATTTCTAAAGCTGAACTCTTTGCTCAAACCTTTGCTAAAAACTCTACCTTGGACGATTCTGGGCTTGTTCCTTCCTCTCTTCCACCCTCTGACTACTTCATGCCACCTATTAAAATTCTTCGCAATGATGTTTTCCATGCCCTCGCTGGCCTATACCCTCAGAAGGCTTATGGACCTGATGGGGTCCCTCCTATTGTTCTCCGAAACTGTGCCTCCGTGCTTGCACCTTGCCTAGTCAAACTCTTTCAGCTCTGTCTGTCAACATCTACCTTTCCTTCTTGCTGGAAGTTTGCCTACATTCAACCTGTTCCTAAAAAGGGTGACCGTTCTAATCCCTCAAACTACTGTCCTATTGCTTTAATTTCCTGCCTATCTAAAGTTTTTTAATCTATCCTCAACAGGAAGATTCTTAAACATCTATCACTTCACAACCTTCTATCTGATTGCCAGTATGGGTTCCGTCAAGGCCGCTCTACTGGTGATCTTCTGGCTTTCCTTACTGAGTCTTGGTCATCCTCTTTTAGAGATTTTGGTGAAACTTTTGCTGTTGCCTTGGACATATCAAAAGCCTTTGATAGAGTCTGGCACAAAGCTTTGATTTCCAAACTACCCTCCTACGGCTTTTATCCTTCTCTCTGTAACTTCATCTCAAGTTTCCTTTCTGACCGTTCTATTGCTGCTGTGGTAGACGGTCACTGTTCTTCTCCTAAATCTATTAACAGTGGTGTTCCTCAGGGTTCTGTCCTGTCACCCACTCTCTTCCTATTATTCATTAATGATCTTCGAAACCAAACTTCTTGTCCTATCCACTCCTATGCTGATGATACCACCCTGCACTTTTCCACGTCTTTTCATAGACGTCCAACCCTTCAGGAGGTAAACATTTCACGCAGGGAAGCCACAGAACGCTTGACTTCTGATCTTTCTAAAATTTCTGATTGGGGCAGAGCAAACTTGGTATTGTTCAATGCCTCAAAAACTCAATTCTTCCATCTATCAACTCGACACAACCTTCCAGACAACTATCCCCTCTTCTTCAATGACACTCAACTGTCCCCCTCTTCTACACTGAACATCCTTGGTCTGTCCTTTAGTTATAATCTGAACTGGAAACTTCACATCTCATCTCTAGCTAAAACAGCTTCTATGAAGTTAGGCATTCTGAGACGTCTCCGCCAGATTTTTTCACCCCCCCCAGCTGCTAACTCTGTACAAGGGTCTTATCTGTCCATGTATGGAGTATGCTTCACATGTCTGGGGGGGGGTTCCACTCATACTGCTCTTCTAGACAGGGTGGAATCAAAAGCTTTTCGTCTCATCAACTCCTCTCCTCTAACTGACTGTCTTCAGCCTCTCTCTCATCGCCGCAATGTTGCATATCTAGCTGTCTTCTACCGCTATTTTCATGCTAACTGCTCTTCTGATCCTGCTAACTGCATGCCTCCCCTCCTCCTGCAGCCTCACTGCACAAGACTTTCTTCTTTCTCTCACCCCCTATTCTGTCCACCTCTCTAACGCAAGAGTTAACCAGTATTCTCAATCATTCATCCCTTTCTCTGGTAAACTCTGGAACTCCCTGCCTGCTTCTGTATTTCCACCTTCCTATGACTTGAATTCCTTCAAGAGGGAGGTTTCAAAACACTTATTCATCAATTTTTGACCACTGCTTTGACCCTTTTATGGGACTGGCATTTCAGTGGGCATATTTTTTTATTGGATTTTTGTTGCCCTTGGCCAGTATCCTTCCTACATAAAAAAAAATAATATATACACACACACACACACACACACACACACACACACACACACACACACACACACACACACACACACACACACACACACACACACACACACACACACACACACACACACACAGAAAACTCAGTAGTGTTACTTTTCTTCAGATTCTTATTATATTTTCAACATTAATTTTTTTCACTGCCATAGAAATTAAGATAAGTAGTTTGGATAAGATATAAAATAGTACCTAATACAAATTTAGTAGAAAATAAGATAGGTTGGATGAAATATAGAATAGTACCTAATATAGACTTATTACAAATTAAGATAGTTCAGATGAAATGTAGAATAGTATCTAATATAGATTTGTTTGGTAATAATTCCTTGTTACATTATGCTCATCTGCAGATTTAAGGCAGTAAACAAATGGGGAGCATTAGGGGATGAACTTCTGGACTGGGAGGGTCGGTTTGCTAGTGTCATCAATGGTTCACATAACTGGTTCCAAGTCTCTGCCAAAGGTTTACTCCAGTATAAAGAATGTGCTGGTAATCCAGTTGTTAATTGGAAGGAGAGAGGCTACTTAAATCTTACTGACCATCTCATGGTATGTATAATTTATTTTTATTACTTAACATGAGGCAGGGTTTTGGAAGGATATATATAATGCAAAAGTTCATAAAACTGTTGTAGCAAGAGTTGTAGTATGAATTATTCAGCTGAGGAGGGGATTCTGTTGGGTGTTGTCAGAGAGATGAATTACTGTTGTGGAAGGCTGTTTCCAGTTCATGGGTAGAAGGAATAAGTTTGAGACATCAAAGAATCACAGGAACCTCTTTATTATAGGAAAGATTAAAAGCTAGGTCTTCTGAAGCATCTCTTCTTGTATTATTTAATGCCTATTGAGAGGTCATCTGACATGACTTTGAAACTGAAGCATATGAAAGGGCAGTAGGGCTTGGTCCTATTGAGAAGAGCTGTGGTCAGCATCATTATCAATAAGTTTAGGACAGTGACCATCTGCCACATCAGTAGTAGAATGCCCTAAGATTAATGTATGAAAAAGTCTTGGATGATTTACATTGAAAGGTCCTGTGCTGTGTTAGACTGTGTGGGTTTGTTCATTAACTAACCTTATTGAAACTTACATCTTTATTCCAGGAAAAGGTTCCTCCTTCCTGCATAAAATTAAGTTCTCCTGTGAAAAACATAGAGTGGGGAGAGGATGTTTTGCCTTCAGGAGCGGGTTGCAAGATTACCTTAACATCTGGTGCTGTCATTGAAGCTGATCATGTTATCTTCACTCCATCCATTGGAGTCTTGAAAGAAGTTGCAAATGAGATGTTCACACCTCCTTTGCCTACTAAGAAGATGAAAGCTATTGAGGTAGTCAGAATTCAGGGTCAGCATAATGCAGTCCAGCCAGCCATTGTTACTGCCCAATATTTTATAGATATTTGTTAATATGCGTGCCTTTTACTAAATGGCCTTGAATGAAGAGGAACACATCATATGTATGTCATATGGATCTCAGATAGGTAGATATTTACTTATCATTTCCAGTACTATCTGCATCATCATGTCACTTTTAGAGATCTAGGAGAGTTTTCTTCAGGTGTGGCAGATATTTGATCCAAGGAATTTATTAATATAGAGGAGGAGTGGCCAGTATGACTGATTTCAGTGTACATTGTAGTGCACAACATTCAGGTACAATCCTCAATAATGACTTTCATATTGATTATACATCTTCAGAAAAGTAAATTATGTTGACTGAGAGTTTACAAAATTTATTGCTTATTATGTTATTATGTAAAATAGTTGCAATAAGAAGTAAAGACTATTTTAAAGTCATTCTAAAAGTAGGTAACAGAAACATTGAGGCAATTAATTCCATTTCTTCTGTCTTAGTCCTTTACAGTTTAAAGTAAATTTTTTTCCATTGATTTTTTTTTCAGACCATTAATTCTTTTCCTTGATACATCATTTAAAAGATACTCATTGATGACTATTTATTCCAGGGACTAGACATTAATGTGGTAAACAAGATATATATTGAGTTTCCTCAACGATGGTGGAGTGAAGATTGTGAGGGGTTCACTTTCTTGCCGAGTGCTGAGGAGAAACACACTGAAATAACTGAAGAGGTAAGTTATTGAGTATGTGGTAAGCTTCATTAAAAAGGAAGAAAAAAAAAACTATCATCTTTGTTTAACTTAAATTTTTCATGCCATATAGGGGAGCTCTGGAAAGGAAAAAATAAATAAATAAATTATATATATATATATATATATATATATATATATATATATATATATATATATATATATATATATATATATATATATATATATATATATATATATATATACTGTATTTCATGGTATATAAGATGCATCTTTTTTCATAAAAATGGCTCAAAAAATCACCCTGTGTCTTACATGCCAATTTGAGGCCTCCCATAGATTTAATATTTAAATTTCCTTCACTCATGCACCCAAAGATTTACTCCACTGTATCATAGGCAAGGGTGCTATATCATATTTTTAACTATAATATGATATAAAGAAGTGTTGAAAATGAAAACGCAGCCCTGTTCAGTGACACGCCAAGTATGTTGTTGAATCTCAGCAGCCAGGCTGCATTCTTAGCCTCAACTCCGTGACTAGACCACTACCTTTGTTTTATTACTGCAGTCATAGGATATTTTTACTATTGTGATGCTTGCATTTTGTTCAGCTGTACTGCTAGCTTGTTTTAACATTACATGCTTAAATACATAAAAACTTTTCATGAGTATGCCCTGCTGAAATAGTTATATGTATTATGTGCCATCAAATACAGTATATATATATATATATATATATATATATATATATATATATATATATATATATATATATATATATATATATATATATATATATATATATATATATATATATTTTTTTTTTTTATGTAGGAAGGACACTGGCCAAGGACAACAAAAATCTAATAAAAAAAATGCCCACTGAAATGCCAGTCCCATAAAAGGGTCAAGGCAGTGGTCAAAAATTGATGAATAAGTGTCTTGAAACCTCCCTCTTGAAGGAATTCAAGTCATAGGAAGGTGGAAATACAGAAGCAGGCAGGGAGTTTCAGAGTTTACCAGAGAAAGGGATGAATGATTGAGAATACTGGTTAACTCTTGCGTTAGAGAGTTGAACAGAATAGGGGTGAGAGAAAGAAGAAAATCTTGTGCAGCGAGGCCGCGGAAGGAGGGGAGGCATGCAGTTAGCAAGATCAGAAGAGCAGTTAGCATGAAAATAGCGGTAGAAGACAGCTAAATATGCAGCATTGCAGTGGTGAGAGAGAGGCTGAAGACAGTCAGTTAGAGGAGAGGAGTTGATGAAATATATATATATTATGTAGATTTCTTAAAGGATAAGCCTCATAACCATTAGTCAGTCTTATTCAAATGGCTGTTCAATGAAAGCACATCACCCAACACAGCAATTACCTCCAGTACATTACATGAAAAGGAAGTTAAGCTTGTTTACTCCTTTGGACACCTTTCTGACTGCTTCATTGACTTATTTTCTCCTGTATCATAATACTAAAGGAGAAAAGATGAAGTAATAACCACTTGGTGCATGGTTATTCAGCTAATGATGTTATAGTACATGTAATTTTGTTCTGTTACTCTGTGTGTTAGGTGACATCAGGGGGGAACACTCCATTGACTGACAGACAAAGCCTTAATTACTTTTTGACCCTGTCTCTTTGTTACTGCCTGAGCCTCTGTAGCTCATTTCTTAATTAATGCATCCTGTAAAGTACAGTGCTACCTTGACTTATGAGTGCCCCAACTTTTGAGTTTTTTGAGATACAAGCTGTCAATTGGATGACTTTTTGCTTTGAGTTGCAAGCCAAAATTTGAGATAAAAGGGAGCTTCAGATATGCCGTTGGCACAGTGAGTACCACAACAATCGCCCAACATTCCTTATCTCACTGGTTTATTTCACGTATTTATATACAACATTTCTTACTTAGTAGGAGGAGGCAGTAGACACCTGCTAAAACGATAATTACTCCCAGTGAGGTCTAAAGCACTGTTCAGGGGGTGCTGTGAACTTATCATTAAACCCAGATGTGACCTCACCGAATGTTTCCCTTTGTGTCTCACAACACAAGGGGGCAGTCACAGCCTGCCCTCTAAAGACAACTCTCTTCCTCCACACAAAACTACAAGCACCTAATAACACACACACCCTTCACTCAAAAATTTCAAAATTATCATGGCAACTCCTACACCAGCCTCGGAGTCCCCATCTGGGGAGGAGACCACAAATGTCCCCAGGTCGGACTGCTCTTCTGATAACGACCTTAAGTGTCTTGACACCCACCTCAACTTTTTCTTCATTAACTTCTGCAACATTCGCGGTCTAAGATCTAATTTTCAATCTGTAGAACACCACCTCTCCTCTTCTAAACCTCATCTTCTTTTCCTCACTGAAACTCAGGTATCTGAGGCAACTGACAGTAGCCCCTTTTCTGTTCCCTCCTACTTTCTCTATCCTCATTTTCGATCCAAAGCTGGATGTTGCGTTTATGTGCACAATGACTTAACCTGCTCTTGTGCCCACACTCTTGAATCTTCCGAGTTTTCCACCATCTGGCTATGACTACAGAGTCACTCTCAAACTAAATTTATCTGTGTTGTATACCTCTCACCTAACTCCTCTGACTATAACAAATTCTTTGACTACTTAACTTCCAAAGTGGAGCACATTCTGATACTCTTCCCTTTTGCAAAGATCTCCATTATTGGAGACTTCAATGTTCACCACCAGCTTTGGCTTTCCTCTCCCTTCACTGACCATCCTGGTGAACTAGCCTTCAACTTTGCTATCCTCCACAACCTAGAGCAGTTGGTGCAACACCCTACTTGTATTTCTGACCGTCTTGGAGATATGCTCAACATTCTTGACCTTTTCCTGACCTCTAATCCTTCTGCTTATGCTGTCACCCTTTCTTCTCCATTGGGCTCCTCCAATCACAATCTCATATCTTTTTTTATTTTTTTATTTAAACATAGGTACATTATCACCCGAAGGTGCACTGCCGTGTGCAACCTATTTTAGGGGTGGGACACAACACACAAATACAAATATAAATATATATACATATATATACATTCTTTATGATAGACTTCTATTAATATTGTTAGCATGGGGGTTGGGAACGAGCCCCTCCAGTGGTGTGCTGCTAACTTCACGTCCTGGGTATCCATCCCCCTGATATGAGGGACGGAGGACGCGAAGACGTTCCACAGTCTGGAGACTCGCCCCCAAAAGGTGCGCTGGTGTTGGCTGGAGCGGGAACGCGACACTTCCACTGAGTCACCACTGGATGACACCGTTCTCGTGTCCCGCAAGGTGACTCTGGTGGGCAGCCGTAGTCCCGCCAGATGTGGCACACCCTGCACCTGTGCCTTGTGGAACACCACAAGGGCTGCCACATCCCTGCGGTGTTCTAGCGTGTCGATGGGAGCCTCAGGATAGGCTGGGGCACCTGCTGCTTCCACCAGTTGCAGCGCCTGTCGCTGGATGCCGTCGAGCTTGCTGATGTGTGTGGCAGCACAGGACATCCAGGAGAGGGTGGCATACTCTGAATAAGGCCGTATCTGGGCCTTGTAGAGCAAGAGCCTCCCTCTCCTGTCGAGCAAGTTGGCCACCCTCCTCAAGGAGGAGACTCGGTGTGAGGCCTTAAGGACAATGTGTTTGACGTGGCGGTCAAACCGCAGCCCTCGATCCACCTCCACCCCAAGAATCTTGACGGACTCCTGGAGTTCGAGAGGAAGGCCACCAAAGCTTAGCCCTCCCTCCACTGCTGGCTCGGCAGCGGGGGATCGAGAAACTACCATTGCCTGTGTCTTCTCCGGAGCAAAGGTCACCTGCCAGCGTGCCCCCCACTCCTGTATTACCCCAAGCTGCTGATTGATCTCTTCAGCAGCACGCACACTTTCGTGTCGAGGGTAGGTACAGGAGAGAGTGCAATCATCAGCATAAGCTGAGACTGCCGGCAGCTGTCGGAGAAGATCGTCCACGTAGATGTTCCACAGGACTGGCCCCAGCACTGAGCCCTGTGGCACTGACGCTCTCACTGGGAGGGACTCGGACGCTTGCTCATTGACAATGATCTGGAGGGTCCTTCCTTGGAGGTAGTCACCAAGGAGCTGAAGGAGGTCACCCTGGATCCCCTTTGCCCTCAGCTTTTCCAGAAGGCCCCCATGCCAGACCCTGTCGAAGGCGCCCGCTATATCCAGGGCCACCACAACAGAGTCGAGGCCGCTCTCAAGGACGTCCTGCCAGCGCCTGGTGAGGAGCATGAGGAGATCGGAGGTGGACCGCCCAGGTCTGAACCCAAACTGTTGGTCTGAGAGGAGGTAATTGTCCTGGAGGTGGCGACACATCACATCTACCACCACCCTCTCGAACACTTTCCCCACCACAGAGAGCAGGGAGATGGGTCAATAATTTTTTGGGTCAGACCTGGAGCTCCTCTTGTGTACGGGAACTACCCGGGCCTCTTTCCACACTAAGGGCCAGGTATTTTCCCGTAAGCAGGCAGAGAAGACTGTGGTGAGGGGTACAGCCAGCTCGCGGGCACATTGTTTCAAAACGTGCGGGCTGATGTTGTTGGGACCGGTAGCTTTTTGTACATCGAGCCCCTGCAGCAGACGCTCGACAAGCCCCTGCGTCACCTCCACCTTGGTTACAGTCTCTCTGCACTGCTGCTCCAGAAGAGGCGGTGACCTTTCAGGGTCATCCACCTCCATCTTCCCGGCGAAAAGGGTGGCCAGCAGCTGGGCTTTGTCCTTGTTGCTGGTGGCCACCGTTCCGTCGGGCCTTGTGAGAGGAGGGACAGTGTCTTGACGGTTGAGGCCCTGTCTGCCCTTAACAAGGGACCACCAAGTCTTGTTGCCTACTCCAGGGCCTCCTAGCTGGCGCCGCAGGTCCTCCTCCCACCTCCCTACGGCCCACCGGCAGGTCGTCACCATCCTCTTGCAGGCCACACGATGTAGGTCTTTGCTGCGCCGAGTAGGACTCTGCTTGTAGCGGAGCCACACAGAATACTTCGCCTCGGCGGCAATGCGGCAGCGGTAGCCAAACCAAGGCTGGTCCGTTGGTCTGGCGACGAACTCACGGTGGGGCACGTGTTGCTCCTGGAGCACCAAGAGATGGGAAATGAAGGCTCGCGCCTGTACCTCCGCTCCACCCTGCAGGATGGAAGGCCAGTCAGTCCTGCTCAGGTATCGGCGAAGGGAGCCCCAGTCTGCCCTATCCCATAGCCAGACTGTGCGAGTGGTGGCCTCGTCACGAGCCACACCCATGTCCACCTGGGTCAGGACAGCATGGTGGTCAGAGCTGCCCATGAGACCCAGCTGGTGGCAGTTGAGTGTGTCCTCCTCCAGGTCGGATATGACGGGGTCCAGGGTCCCGCCCCGCTCATGAGTGGGGAAGGTCACATGGTCCTTCAGGCCCTGCACCGTCAGGAGGTTTTCATAGGCGTCGTGCTCCAGGTGGTGGTTGAGGTCGCCCACAAGCAAAAAGTGTTGGCAGCAGTGAGTTACAAGGAGGACATCTAGGGCCTCCTTGAGGTACAGGAGTGAGTCAGGCCCTTGCCGGGGGGGGCCGTACATGGCGCACAGCAGGAGGGCAGAGTGGTTGGCCAGCACAACCCGAAAGAACATCACCTCCAGCTGAGGCGGCGTGTCCACGTTGAGTTGTTGTGCCTGCACTCCCTCCCTGAAGCAGACAGCCACTCCGCCTCCAGCTCTATCCTTTTGGTCTCTCCTGGCCCAGTGAGTGTAACCACCTATTTTGCCGAACGATGGCTCCGCATCTCCATTCAGCCAGGTCTCCGTCACCACAACTGCATCTGCACCGTGTCGTAGTACACAGTTGTGGGTTAGGTCTCCGATGTTCGTTCGGAGACCACTTACATTGGCGGAGATAACCTTGAATTGGTGGCGGTATCTTGTCCTATCACTCCAATCCCTCCTCAGGATCCCCCTAAGCGAAGGTGCCTCTGGTGTTTTGCCTCTGCTAGTTCGGGGGACCTGAGGAGGTATTTCGCTGATTTTCCTTGGAATGACTACTGCTTCCGTGTCAGAGACCCGTCTTTGTGTGCTGAGTGCATAACAAAGGTGATAGTGTCTGGCATGGAGGTGTACATTCCTCACTTTTTCTCAACCTAAACCTTCCAAACCTTGGTTTAACATAGATTGTTCTTGTGCTATACATGATAGAGAGATAGCCTACAAAAGGTACCAAAGCCTTCCATCACCAGAATCCCATGCACTTTATATTTTTGCCCAGAACCATACCAAGTCTGTTCTCCAACTAGCCAAAAACTCCTTCATTAACAGAAAGTGTCAAAACCTTTCAAGATCTAACTCTCCTCATGACTTCTAGCATCTAGCCAAACATATCTCCAATAACTTTGCTTCTTCTTCTTTCCCTCCTCTATTTCAACCAGATGGCACCACTGCTATCACATCTATTTCTAAAGCTGAACTCTTCGCTCAAACCTTTGCTAAAAACTCTACCTTGGGTGATTCTGGGCTTGTTCCTCCCTCTCCTCCACCCTCTGACTACTTCATGCTACCTATTAAAATTCTTCACAATGATGTTCTCCATGTCCTTGCTGGCCTAAACCCTCGGAAGGCTTATGGACCTGATGGGGTCCCTCCTATTGTTCTCCGAAACTGTGTCTCCGTGCCTGCACCTTGCCTAGTCAAACTCTTTCAGCTCTGTCTGTCAACATCTACCTTTCCTTCTTGCTGGAAGTTTGCCTACATTCAACCTGTTCCTAAAAGGGTGACCGCTCTAATCCCTCAAACTACCGTCCTATTGCTTTAATTTCCTGCTTATCTAAAGTTTTTTAATCTATCCGCAACAGGAAGATTCTTAAACATCTATCACTTCACAACCTTCTATCTGATCGCCAGTATGGGTTCCGTCAAGGCCGCTCTACTGGTGATCTTCTGGCTTTCCTTACTGAGTCTTGGTCATCCTCTTTTAGAGATTTTGGTGAAACTTTTGCTGTTGCCTTGGACATATCAAAAGCCTTTGATAGAGTCTGGCACAAAGCTTTGATTTCCAAACTACCCTCCTACGGTTTCTATCCTTCTCTCTGTAACTTCATCTCAAGTTTCCTTTCTAACCGTTCTATTGCTGCTGTGGTAGACGGTCACTGTTCTTCTCCTAAATCTATTAACAGTGGTGTTCCTCAGGGTTCTGTCCTGTCACCCACTCTCTTCTTATTATTCATTAATGATCTAAACCAAACTTCTTCTTGTCCTATGCACTCCTACGCTGATGATACCACCCTGCACTTTTCCACGTCTTTTCATAGACGTCCAACCCTTCAGGAGGTAAACATATCACGCAGGGAAGCCACAGAACGCCTGACTTCTGATCTTTCTAAAATTTCTGATTGGTGCAGAGCAAACTTGGTATTGTTCAATGCCTCAAAAACTCAATTCCTCCATCTATCAACTCGACACAACCTTCCAGACAACTATCCCCTCTTCTTCAATGACACTCAACTGTTTCCCTCTTCTACACTGAACATCCTCGGTCTGTCCTTTACTTATAATCTGAACTGGAAACTTCACATCTCATCTCTAGCTTAAATAGCTTCTATGAAGTTAGGTGTTCTGAGACGTCTCCGCCAGTTTTTCTCACCCCCCAAGCTGCTAACTCTGTACAAGGGCCTTATCCGTCCATGTATGGAGTATGCTTCACATGTCTGTGGGGGTTCCACTCATACTGCTCTTCTAGACAGGGTGGAATCAAAAGCTTTTCGTCTCATCAACTCCTCTCCTCTAACTGACTGTCTTCAGCCTCTCTCTCACTGCCGCAATGTTGCATCTCTAGCTGTCTTCTACCGCTATTTTCATGCTAACTGCTCTTCTGATCTTGCTAACTGCATGCCTCCCCTCCTCCTGCAGCCTTGCTGCACAAGACTTTCTTCTCTCTCTCGCCCCTATTCTGTCCACCTCTCTAATGCAAGAGTTAACTAGTATTTTCAATCATTCATCCCTTTCTCTGGTAAACTCTGGAACTCCCTGCCTGCTTCTGTATTTTCACCTTACTATGACTTGAATTCCTTCAAGAGGGAGGTTTCAAGACACTTATCCATCAATTTTTGACTACTGCTTTGACCCTTTTATGGGACTGGCATTTCAGTGGGCATTTTTTTTATTGGATTTTTGTTGTCCTTGGCCAGTGTCCCTCCTGCATAAAAAAAAAAAAACATTTTTCTTACAAGAAATGCTTGATATAACAAACACATGTGGAGAGAGAGAGAGAGAGAGAGAGAGAGAGAGAGAGAGAGAGAGAGAGAGAGAGGGAGAGAGAGAGAGAGAGATGCATCATCAGCCATTGTCAAGGTCACTCACTGGCTATCACACAGCCACAATTCATCTATGAAACTTGCAGTTGGCACTGTGTCGGCCAACTCTCCAGCATTTTAAAACCTAGGATGTTTATAAAATAACACTAGCATTTGATCATTTTTAAATATGCCATGATCTGCAAAGTTTTGTAAAGTAAGACGAGTGTTCGATATCTTTAAATGGGTTGTTATACCCAAAATTAAGTAAACAGAGGTTTGTTATATTGACGGTTATTTTATTCAGAAACATGTAAAAAAGATTGGGGGGTTTTTTTGGGGTCTGGAATGAATTAATGACATTTCAATTAATTTCAATGGGAAAAATTGATTCGATAAATGAGTATATTGAGTTATGAGCTCAGTCACAGAACAAATTAAACTCATAAAACAAAGTACCACTGTACCTGCTCTTAAGGTTTGCATTTCTC
Organism: Scylla paramamosain; assembly: GCF_035594125.1. Taxonomy (NCBI): domain Eukaryota; kingdom Metazoa; phylum Arthropoda; class Malacostraca; order Decapoda; family Portunidae; genus Scylla; species Scylla paramamosain. Next base: position 13,483,737 of record NC_087157.1, on the reverse strand, counting down.
TTAAGATTCCCAAACTTGACACAGTATTAAGGGCTAGACCAGGCCATAGTTATGGAGAAAACTCTCATTTATTTATTTTTTTCTGAAGTAGACCCTTAAGTTGATGACCATTTATATCTCATACACAAAGTACAGTATTTTTCACTTTTTTGTTTTATTACTTTCAGTACATTTTTCAGTAATTGTTTGCATATTCTGTGGATATTTTACAAAGTTTATCACAATGTCATTTACTCCTACAGAATTGGGAATTGAGCCTCCTTGGATTTTACTCTACATATCGGCATCCTACTATGATGTGTGGGTGGATAACAGGCACAGGTGCCCTGATGATGGAACATGTCCCTGAGGAAGAAGTGGCACAGCGCTGCACAGCTTACCTGAGGAAGATGTTGCCACCCAAGTACCAGATTCCTGATGCTGTCTTTTGCAAGAGGTATGCAATGCAAACACTTGACAGTAAGTTCTTGAGCAGCTTGAGAATTTGGTTTAAGACTCACTCTGATACATACAACCTAAGTGAAAAAGCTAAAAGGTTTATGTCACAAGGTCGGTTTTTCAGCTTTCATTGAGTACCTGTTCTTTGCTAGACGAATTGGGATTATAGTGTGAAATTCTCTCTACCTTAATTGAGGTCAGAACCTATGGCCTATAAGTTGTGAGATGAGTGTGCTAACTATGATACCACTAGGTCACATTTCTCCTGTATTGCTTCTTTATATTGGTCAAGTTAATTTACAGCTATCAAATGAAGTTATCTACAACTGTATCTTACCTTTATATTCTAGACTCAACCCACTGACTCTCCATTTGAAATTGGCACTTTTAGTCAGTGTGCCTTCTCAGTAATTTTATTTAAATTAACGTATCAGATGTCTTACTTGATAGCGTGCCCTCCACTTGTCACAGATGTTCTTAACCACTTAGATTTCATACAGAGATTATACTGGAGCACTTACCTCTTCCTTGACCTGCCACAGCAGCTCATAGCTTTTTATTAAAGGGGCTTCCAGCAGTACAGATATATATAGTAATTGATACCATATCTTCGTAAATAATTAGTTGCATTTCACTCCGATTAAACACCTTTGCTCTTTCATATACTTATTTTTAACATTATCATCCTCATCCTGTATGGCTGAATATACAGTAATATTCCTTCTTAAACATCCAGTTGTTTTTCATGGTCATATCATATACTGCAATTTCCATAATTTTCTGTGTTTTGTGTATTGTTAGTTACTGTTGCCAGGATATATATATATATATATATATATATATATATATATATATATATATATATATATATATATATATATATATATATATATATTTTTTTTTTTTTTTTTTTTTTTTTTTTTATTTATTTATTTTTATTTATTTATTTATTTATTTTTTTTTTTGTGGATTCTCTTGGGCAGATCAACATGGGGGACGTATCAGTGGTCTAGAGGTGCCTACAGCTTCCGCTCATTGAAGACTCAAACTATGGGAGTGTGGGCAGCTGATCTAGCTGAACCTCTTCTTGACTCTAAGAAAAGTACTCCTGTAAGTTTGCATGAAGCACAATCATCATATCACTTACTTGTCATTGTGTGAATTCTGTGTGTATGCAGTACACCCTCATGGAATAAACAAAAAACTGAATGAGAATGGGAGAGATCATTCTTTATAGTGAAGTGTGTGTAGGCCACTGAAATCTACCATGTTGGCAGTGAAATAACATGTGGAATATATGGTGGCTGAAATTCATGATAGAGTTACTGAATATCATGATATTTATCTATTCATTTACTCAGTAATTTCTTTATTTTTAGCATTCCTAATCCAAATAGTCATATCTGAGACATTTTGAAAGAAAAAGAGCAAGAGTCACATTCAGTGAAAAGGAAGTAAACATTCAAATTCATAACAATTAGATTAAATGCTTATCTTCACTCATGTTCACATATTTTGTTGTATTTTAAAAGTTCTTGGTTATAGGATGGGAAGGGAGTTTCAGTTTCTAAGAAATATTTTTTTTTCCCATTGTTTTCAGCTTGTGTGTTTTGCTGGAGAAGCCACTCATGATTGCTATTACTCAACGGTTCATGGAGCACTGGAGACTGGCTGGAGGGAAGCTGACCGGCTGACCAAATACTTCAGCAGGTAAATGGGTCCTGTTGATACTCATTGGATTTATTGGATTATTTTGTCATTGTTATACAGTGTGCTGTCAGTCTTATAGCTCTGTACTTTTCAATAATGTAAAGATTAAAAATTTTATCTGTATGTCTGGCTGAGGTATTCCATAGAGGTATTGTACCTAGGCAAAACAGAGCTTGTCTTATTGTAGAAATAAGAACACAGAGGAGATTTTCAGTCTCACTACTCCATCCATCCCTTTAAGTCACTTTTCCTGACACAGCTGTAGTCACCTTCACAAAGATTAATAATTTGGAGCATTTTCTTAGCAGTATATATATAGATACTTCTTAAATGATGCTTAAATAGACAAATGCTTAAATGCTTATAGATACTTCTTAAATAATGCACAAAAGTGAAAATATGACACTGGAAACAAAAATTTTGCATTTTTTATCTTAAATCAAATGGAGGCATGTTATTATGTTTAAGTTTGTTGCATAACAAACAATTATGCACAAAGCTGAGGTCATAGGCATTCCCATTTATAAGTACTTCAACAGTATTCCCCATGCACTTTTAATTTAAATAGGCTGTTTTTATAAGTGTGTGTGTGTTGCTGTAGAGTGTAGTGCTAAGATGTGGAAGTTGGGTTAAGTTGGGTATTTTTAAGGAGCTTTTTCCAAGTGTTTATAAAATTACAAACTTTTGACCATTGTGGTACTTGTCACTCTATGGCTTGTGCTCTGAAACTTACTTGTGCTTATTATTATTATTATTATTATTATTATTATTATTATTATTATTATTATTATTATTATTATTATTTATTTATTTATTTATTTATTTATTTATTTTATTTATTTTTTTTTATGCTTTGCGCATACACTTATCAACACAAATAGAGGTGTCTGGTGATCCACCACCACACACACACACAATATATATATATATATATATATATATATATATATATATATATATATATATATATATATATATATATATATATATTATGGTTATTATTTATTTATTTATTTATTTTTATGCTCTTTTTTTATCAACCTTGTAATTGCATTGTTACTAATTAGCAAATTTTCTCTTGAAGATTATTTAATTGCCTTGCCTGGTCCAACTCTTCTAACAGTATGTCAGCATCTTCCTTTCCTTCCTTGAAGTTTACCTACATTCAGTGTGTTCCTAAAAAGGTGACCTCTTTAACCCTCCACACTGTAAGTTTTCTGTCAGTGTGTGGATCTTGGTGAGGACTTAGCTTTTAGCTTTTATTTATGGGCAGTTTGAATTATGAACAAGGTAATTGTCCTTTGTTTATTTTGCTTTTTGTTTATGTGGCTTTATAAGTTAGAATATTGTTTGTGGAGAAATTGTAAGTAAGCTGCAGTAGAACATTGGATTAATGTGAGTTTTTTAAGTATCACTTTCAAAAGTGAAACATGAATAGTTAAGGCCAATATTACTATAAAGAATGTTCATAAAATTTTCCTGCTTACATACCAACCAGATGCTTCACAAGGCAAGCCCATCAGGCAAAAGTCTCTCTTCTTAATTTTTGTGCTGACAGTTTAGTAAGCAGCCCATTACAGACATACAGCACAATGCACCAGCCATCAGTGCTTTGTCCAGGAGGCTAGCCACCGCATTATTAACCACACCAAAAGCCAGTAAGTCAAGGCAGACACTGACACAACGTAAAACAGGTCTGGAGTATTGCATTGTGGAAATGATATCTGAATTGTGGAGTGCCATTATGAGTCATTATGTTTGATAACATGAAGTGAGGGACTGTGAGCTTTGACGTCATAAGGTTATGATAATTTTGATGGTATAAAGTAATGAAAGCTAGTTTGAAAAGAAAACTAGAGAGTGATAAATAGAAGTGATAGATTGCTAGGTGTAGTATGCACAACCTTACTTGAACAATAATTGATTGCAAAGAAACAGATCATTCTGCATCTTAATGACCTGAACTTTAGTGATCTAGGAATGATAGTTTTGATGCATCAAAATTTGTGTTGGTGAGGGTATGTGATTCTTACCCTTTGAGGCACTAAACTAATGATTAATTCAATAATGCAATATCTCTTGGAGATCACACTAAACCAGTGTTCTACAGTGGTACCTCGTGATTTGAACTTAATTGGTTATTTTGGGTCGTTCAAATTGGGAAGCAATTTATCCCATTTAAAATAATGTAAAAATTAATCCATTCCAGGTCCCAAAATCTCCCCTTTTTTTTTTTTTATGGATTTATAATGTGCCCTAAACATAGAATTAAATGAAAATAACATAAATCATATATAGAAAAAATACAGTAAAAAAAAACATGAAGTACCATATATTTTGGTATATAAGACAACACTTGAATCATCCAAAAAAAGATACAAAAAGTGGGTTGTCCTGTGCATCAGATACAAAAACAATGATCTTAAATTTTTATGCAAAATACCATTGTAAATAAATACCAACCTCAAAATGATGAGTCATCAAAAGTTCCTGGCATGTTCAGTCTTGAAAATAGTTGTAGGGTACACAATTTTTATTTTTCACTATAATCTCTCTCTCTCTCTCTCTCTCTCTCTCTCTCTCTCTCTCTCTCTCTCTCTCTCTCTCTCTCTCTCTCTCTCTCTCTCTCTCTCTCTCTCTCTCTCTCTCTCTCTCTCTCTCTCTCTCTCTCTCTCTCTCTCTCTCTCTCTCTCTCTCTCTCCTGGTAATTGTTAAATAGAATGAGACTGATGGAAAATGAAGGTTGAATTATAAGAGTGAGAAAGGATGAAGCAAAAATAACAGAATGAATGAGGGGGAGAGAGCAAAGTATCACTCTCTTGTTCCTTATCTATGACAGATAAGGGGGAAGGAAAGTGACAAGGAAGGAGGTTTGAGACCAGATGAAAGAGGAAGGGTCACAAGAGGAAGGAGAGTACATGGGGCAAGGAATTGGAGAGAGAGAGAGAGAGAGAGAGAGAGAGAGAGAGAGAGAGAGAGAGAGAGAGAGAGAGAGAGAGAGAGAGAGAGATGAAAGGAGGCAGGGTGGGTGGGATAGATAGAGGGAAGGAGGAAATGGGGAAAGATGGGGAGAGGGACAGGGAAAGGAGAGGGAGGGAAGGGGGAGAAGGGGAAGGAAGCGGGTAGGAGGAACGCAAGAGGGACTGACTAATTGGTGTCATTACAATGAGTATTTGTGTTCGAATTAGAGGACTACATTTGAATATGAGGACTAAATTTGTTCGCCAACATCATTCGAATTGGGAGTCATTTGAATTGGAGGACAAAATTTATTTGCAAACACTGTTTGAATTGGGAGTTGTTTGAATTGAAGGATGTTCAAATCATGAGGTATGACTATACTCTGAACCAATGCTATTCTTATTCCTATTTCGTGGTTCTTCCTTTTGAATTGATTGAATTGACATACTGATGGTTTATGCTTTCAGTTTACTGAATGGTGAAATCTTTGTGCAGTGTTGAATAAACAGTAAAAGTTACAATATCCCCATTACTACATACATTCTTTCAAAGTTAACTATGGTGTTTACCTTTCCACCTGTCTATCTCTATATCCGTCTATCTATGTGCAGTAAGCCCTCTTCAACTCGGATATTTATGTTTTGGGTAACGGGTAACTTGGATGCTTTTTTAGTGCCTCAGATACTTAACACATAATCTGGATAATATGGGTTATCAGAAGACTTTTAGTCAGAATCTGGATGGCGCCACTAAGACAATACATGGCATGTTACATACAAACACCCACACATGTTCACACTCTAGAATACTACTAGTATAGTAATTAGTATCAAGTGTACCTTTATTGTTACTGTACTCACTGGTGGCTAATTTGTTGTTAAGTATAAGTGTGCTGCATGATTATTTTCACCCTATGGAAGATTCATCACTGTCAACTAGATATCTTACACTGGTTTTATTGCTGCTGAGTCTTGCTCAATGGTTAGTAATAATTCATTCTTTTATTTATTGCAGTTATACTATATAAATGGTACATTTACCACATTTACTCCAGACTCAAAGTTTCTTTATTATATCCACCTTAATTTCCATTGAGATGGCTTGACACTTCTTAGCACTAGCACCATCATCACTAGCTTTATGCTTGTTACAAGCCATGATTAATTACCAGAAAGTTGGAAAATCTGCATAAAAATCTTGGAGCACGATGGAACATCTGCTGTTAGCAGGTCGGGAGTTAGATGTAAACAGCGTGGCACCTCTCTCCTTTGCTATGCTGCTGCCCGGCATGGGTAGCAGCCAAAAGTGGCACTGGACTGGAGGCACATGGCAAATTTGAACCTGTGGTAGCGACAAACAGAATTTGGACTTGCAGGGATTTTTAGTTCATATCTCCAGATATTTGTAACTCAGATATTTGGAAGTAAGGGATTCTCTGTAATTTACTTAAGATAATTGTGCATTATTAAGTATAGTTTTACAATAATATATCATATTTTTGAAAAATATGCATGTTTCAGTGAATACTGGTGTGCAAAGACAGAGATGCAAGTGAAAGTACTTTTGATTTAGGCCATGAGTGCTTGAGGCCAGTCTTAATAATCATATTTAGTGCATATTCGGATAACTTGGATAATTGTATAACTCAAAGGGATTGTCCCTCAATTGACCCGACTTAGTAAGGGTTTACTGTATAGCATGTTTGAAAATATCAAGATTGATGCTACATTTATTATACAAGATGTGCATAAAAAATTGACAGCCCTCTTCAAAATACTGTTTTTTCAATTCATTAAGTTCTGTTTTTTTTTTTTTTCTGTTTATTATGATGTGTTCAGTTCACTAGTCTTGCAACAGGTAGGCAAATTTTCAGTACTTTTATTTTCTTCATTAAGGAATACTTATTGTTTGAGACACTTTCTCCAAACTAGAAGTGAAGTGAAGTGCTGTACAGGGAAGGAAGTGCACTACATCAAAATGCAAGTGAGAACTATGAAGGCTTTATGAGGATGTATATACATATGTACATTGTCAAAGAGAAAGTTTTTTTATCCCACAAGTTTCCTTAGTGTTGCTTGTGAACCATATCCTGGAAGACTAATTGCAGCGGCTGTGCTCACTGTGTACCTCACCTAAACCATGGTAAACATGTTGATGGGAGACTGTTGATAGTTATGCTTTTGTTGATGGAATGATGCCACTGCATGTTTAAGTTTTTGTTTTTTATGTAAAATCAGAGAATTAATTGGTTTCATGTCTGATAATACAATACATGTTAGTCCTAGAGTAATTAGTATGTTTTTATTCATACATGTTTTAAAACAGCTCAGCTGTAACCATATTTCTTCAAAAAATAAATGAATAAATAAATAAAAATAAGGGAACAGAACATAGTGCAAATAAGGCAAGATGAGAGAGGTGAGGCAAGGTGTGAGGGTGTAGGACAAGAGGAGGGAAAATGTGTCCGGAAGGGGCGGAGGAGAGAGGGAGGGGGAAATAGGTGTGAGTATGATGGAATGTCAGGTCATGCTGAAATGAGAGAGGTGAGGTTGAGGTGAATAGATGAGGGAGTGGAGAGGATGGTAGGAGCCAAGATGAGGGTATTAGGTGAAGTAGATGTAGATGAATTGTATAAATATTTCGTAGATAAAGTTCATACAGGTCAGTTAGCAAATATCCTGTATAAGGCAATAAGATCACAGAAAATTACCCTAAATGGATGACTGCTAGGTTAAAACGTTATATGGAGTGTAAGAGAAGTATATATAAGAGATTAAGGGCAGGTGAAGAAGTTTTAAGGTCACAATATAATGAATTAGAACAGTCAGGAAGTTAACAAGGAAAGCAAAGGGCAATTATTAATTAAAGGTAGCCAGCTAGGTGAAGATGGACCCCAAGGGATTTTATCAGGTATAAAGGACGAAGAATAAGGATACTATAGGTCCATTAAAGGCAGCAGATGGGGAGCTGGTTAGTTCTGGGTGTCTTCACCCAGGAAAACATGCAGGATATGCCAGATAGTGAACAGATGCTTAAAGCAGATGAGAATGAGAAGCTGACAGATATTTCCATAACTAGGGAGATAGTGGAACAGGAGATAGATAGGCTAAAAAGTTCAAGATACCAAGACCAGATGAAATATATCACAGAGTGCTTAAGGAATGCAAAGAGGTTATTAGTGAGCTGTTAGTTTCTGTCTTTATGAAATCACTTGAGTCAGGTGAGGTAACAGTAATGTGGAGGCAGGCTAATGTAGTACCCATCTTTAAGAAAGGAGATAAAACTTTAGCGTCTAACTATGGACCTGTCAGCTTAACTTCAGTTGTAGGTAAAATATTAGTCAATAATAGCGAGGAACATTAGGGAACATTTAGACAAACATAACTTGATAAATCAGTCACAGCATGGCATCACAAAGGGGAAGTCTTGCCTGACAAACTTATTAAGTTTTTACAGTGAAGTGTACGAGGCAGTAGATAATGGTGATAGTTATGATATCTTATATCTGGACTTTAGTAAAGCATTTAACAAGGTACCCCATCAAAGGCTCCTGAGGAAGGTTAGGGCACACGGATAGATGGGAAGGTGTTTGGCTGGATAGGTTCATGGCTTACTGACAGGCGACAAAGAGTTGTAATAAACAGCTCAAAATCCGAGTGGGGTCACGTAATTAGTGGGGTGCCACAGGGATCAGTATTAGGGCCATTGTTATTTCTAATATATATCAATGACTTGGATAGTAGAATTAGTAGTGATGTTAGTAAATTTGCGGATGACACAAAGATAGGTAGATTGATTAGGTCAGAATTGGATGCCATCGCCTTGCAGGCAGATTTAGATAGGATGGACAGACAGATGGCAAATGCAATTTAATATCAATAAATGCAAAGTACTTAGCATAGGTAGAGGAAACCCACAAAGTAGGTACACTTTAAACAACCAAACTCTGGTAGGTACAGGGTACTAGAAAGATTTAGGAGTTAGAGTTAGCTCTGAACTCCGTCTAGGAAAACAATGCATAGAGGCCAGAAACAGGGATTAATTTTTAGGAGTGTTAAAAGTAGAAGGCCAGAAGTAATATTAAAGTTATACTTGGCGTTGGTCAGACCTCATCTAGACTATGCTGTGCAGTTGTGGTCCCCACATTACAGGAAAGATATAGGTCTATTAGAATCAGTACAGAGGAGAATGATTGAAAGGATACAGGGGATGAGGAGTATTCCTTACGAGGCGAGATTGAAGTTGTTAAATTTACATCTTTAGAGAGACGTAGGTTAAGAGGGGACTTGATAGAAGTCTTTAAGTGGTATAAGGGTTATAACAAGGGGGATGTAAGCAAAATTCTTAGGATCAACAACCGGGGTAGAACAAGAAATAATGGGTTCAAGCTTAAAAAATTTAGGTTTAGGAAGGAGATAGGAAAAAATTGGTTCTCGAATAGAGTGGTAGATGAGTGGAACGGACTCAGTAATCATGTTGTTAGTGCTAGGACATTAGAGAGCTTTAAGGGAAGATTAGACAGGTTTATGGATGGGGATAATAGATGGAAATAGGTAGGTATATTTCATACAGGGACTGCCATGTGTAAGCCTGGTCGTTTCTTGCAGCTTCCCTTATTTCTTATGTTCTTATGTTCTTAAATATCGACTGGAAAATTTATGAAAGTAATAATGTATATATCTTGAATAAAGTGAATTAACATGCAAGTATTTGATGAATTTACAGTTTTCATAATCTAAAATTATCTAGTCTTTGTTTTGAAGATTTGTGTGATTCAGATGTGGATTATGGCTAGTGTTGCTTTTTGAGATATTTCTGATCAGTTTGTTACAGCTCAGGCTGCTTGTTTTTTTTGTTTTGTTTTTTACTGTTACCTGTCCACTGTTACTGCAACTAATTTTGTTTTGCTGTATAAATTTACTCTCAAGCCAGCTCTTTCCACACAAACAATTATAAGTTTATTTATTTATTTATTTATTTTTTTTGCTGTAACAAGCCATGTCTGTTCTTTGCTGTGACAATGTGATCAGGAGTTTTGAATATCCTTAGTTGGAAAGGGAGTTAGAAAAAATTGACATTGAGAAAAGTAAGTACACAGTCTCACAAAGGATTTATCAATAAGGTGAGCGTGTCAACTGAGAAAAGCTGGTGGTGATATGAAGTGTGAATATGAATGGTTTGTGGTTTGTGTGTTCTTTATACTTTTTATTTATTTATTTATTTTTTAAAGTTTTACTAGCTACTGAAACATTTTGTTATGCATGTACTACTTCTGCTTATAAAATGGACTGATGGTGTTTACACTGTGTGAGGAAGATAACAAAATCAAGCTTGCTTTTTATCATTATTTTCTTACTCAAAAATGATTAACTTGTTTTATGAATTTTAAATCTAGTGGAAAAATTATTTATTAATTTTGTTTATCTTTACATTCATATAACTCATCTATCCTTTGTTCTTTTTCTTTAAATACTACAAAAGCAGTGCTTATGTTCATGTCTCTCACTTTTTGTGTGTTTTATTGATTCTCGAATTGCTAATCTTTGCTTTGGGTGGTATTGTGTTCTTAACAGTGAGTCTTTATTAAAAATTCTTACATGAAAATTTGCATTTACTACATAAAAATTGCATTGTGTTGAGAAATGCTGAATGATAATGATTTTTCTCAGTGTCCTGAAGCGTGATGTGCTGGCAAGAATGAAGGGCCGGGAGAAGTACACTGTGGTCATCGTGGGGGCAGGAGTGGCTGGGATTGGGGCAGCACGAGAGTTGAAGGCTCAAGGCATCAACTCTGTGCTTTTACTTGAAGGTACATAAATGTTCTGTGATCATAAAATTATATCAGCTGTAAATTAATGTTTCTTATTTTATGCTGCATTTTTTTATTCTGTTGTAGTTTTATCAAATATATGTTCAAAGAATTTGCAATACTTCACATCACATCATACAAGTGCCCATGCCCTTGAATCTTCTGAATTTTGTTTCATTTTGGATACAATCACAGAGTTACTCTCAGACTAATTTATGTGTGCTGTACATCTCTCACATAACTCCTTAAACTATAAAAGATTCTTTGACTTCCTAACTTAAAAGTGGAACACATTCTGATTCTCTTTCCTTTTTTGGACATCAAAATCCTTGGAGACTCCAATGTTCACCACCAGCTTTGGCTTTCCTCTCCCTTCACTGACCATCCCAGTGAACTAGCCTTCAACTTTGGTATACTCCATAACCTAGAGCAATTAGTGCAACACCCTACTTGTATTCCTGATCATCTTGGAGATATGCCCAGCATTCTTGACCTTTTCCTAGCCTTTAAACCTACACCCAGCATTCTTGACCTTTTCCTAGCCTTTAAACCTTCTGCTTATGCTTTCACACTGTCTTCTCCATTAAGCTCCTCCAATCACAACCTCATATCTGTCTCTTGTTCTGTTGCTCTGATTCCTTCTCAGGATTCCAGAAATCAGAGGTGCCCTTGGCATTTTACATCTGCTAACTGAGTAGATCTGAGATGTTTTCTGATTTTTCATGCAATGACTACTGCTTCCATATCAGAGACCTGTCTCTGTGTGCTGAGTGCATAACAGAGGTGATAGTGTCTGGCATGGAGGTGTACATTCCTGACTCTTTCTCTCTCCCTGAATCTTTCAAACCTTGGTTCAATACAGCCTGTTCTCATGCTATACATGATAGAGGTGGGCCACAAAAGTTACTTGAACCTTCCATCACCTGAATCTGATGCACTTTATATTTCTGCCTGGAATCATGCCAAGTCTGTTCTGCAACTAGCCAAAAACTCCTTCATTAATAGAGAGTATCAAAATCTTTCTAGATCTAACTCCCCTCATGACTTCTGGCACTCAGCCAAAAACATCTTCATCAACTTTACTTTTTCATCTTTTCCTTCTTTATTTCAACCTGATGGCACCATTGCCATATATATTTCTAAAGCTGAACTCTTTGCTCAGACTTTTTCTAAAAACTCCACCTTGGATGATTCAGGGCTTGCTCTGCCCTGTCCTGCACCCTCTGACTACTTCATGCTACCCATTAAGATCTTTCACAGTGATGTTTTCCATGCGCTTGTTGGCCTTAACCCCTTTAAGGCTTATGGTCCTAATGGGGTCCCTCCTGTTGTTCTCTGAAACTGTGCCTCTGTGCTTGCATGGAGGCACTTTTTCAACTCTGTCTACCATAATCTACCTTTCCGTCTTGCTGGGAGTTTGCCTACATTCAGCCTTTTCCTAAAAAGGGTGAGTGTTCTAATCCCTCAAACTACTGCTCTAATGCTTTAAAAGGATATATCAGCCTTTTGACTCATTTTCTGTCAAAAATGGTGAAATGAGATATTTGCTCCAAAAATTCAACCGATGTTCTGGCACTATTCAGTGATAAAGTTTTAGCATTCTGCAGCCATTTTAAAGGCTCTAGGGAGCTTTTAAAGGGACATGTGCTTCGCAGTGGCATTTAAACCTCCACTCTGAGACATGGGAAACATGTACATTTTCAGGTTTTTCCCAGATTTTTTATTTATTTTTTTTTTCAATTTTTATCTTGCAAAAAACGGCATCTACCTGAACAGCTGGCATCCCCTCACTGCCTCAGGGCCAGGCCTACACCTACCAGTGCCAGTGTCCTTGAGGACTTTCAAGCAAGAGGAGGGTGTATCACCTTGCTCTATCACACTTTTTGTTATTCTTACTTCTGAACACTTACACTTGGTCTCATCATGCCAAAAACAAGTGCCTTATGTAAGAAGAGGAAGGAGGCCTTTTTCAAGGCAAGAGCAAGCTGCTGGAAAGATGAATATCAGCAAGAAACTGACGCAGTGCTGTTACCACCAACAACAGCAGGCTTAGGGCTTAGCTCCTTGTTCAAGTGTTAATAAGCAGAAGAGGTTTCTCACACATTCATTTGAATTTCCAGACTGCAGTAGCAAAAGGGGAAACACTACCAAGCCATCGAGAGATGAAGATATTCTTCTCCCTTCCATCTGAGCAGCTGGAATTAGTGAAGAGTGTATACTCGGCATACATTAGATAAAATGATGAAAAGATGTCTGCAGGGACTCACACAGAACCCAAATGAGTCCTTCCACAGCTGCATATGGCTACACTGCCTGAAGCACCTCAGAGCTACAAAAAGAAAGCTTGACTTCATAGTAGCTGTAGCAACGATGGAGTACAACAGTGGTTATGTCAGCAGCAATCTCCATCGCTGTCTCACCCTGCCATACACTTTCATACTTAATAGGGGCCTCAAGAAGAAGGACAACAGGATGGACAGACCACTAATGAAAAAAATGAAGAGCAAACATCTCTAGAGAGAACTCGTTTACTCGCCTCAGAACTTCTGTTGGGTTGGAGTGCGGCATCGTGGAGACTCTCTCATCTTTGCACCCTGTTTTCTCAAAAGCAACTTTTTCAACTTTGTGTTTTAACAACTCCGCTAATTTTTAACCAATTATCTTCATTCTCTTTTAAAGTGATCACCATTTAATATTCTACATCTTAGTCTGATCGGAATTATTTTCCCAGATCTTCCAGTCAAATTTTCCTCTAATTTCTCACTTTTTTTACAAAATAAAAAAAAATGCAAGTTTATAATTTTACTAATAAAAATTGCACAAGCACATAAAATGAAAAAAACATCAGATAAAACTCAAAAGTATTCATTCTAGTTTTAATCAGACAAAATTTAAAGCAATTTTGGAAAGTCATAATTACGTCATTCCTTATATGCTAGGTGGACTGAATTAGCTATTTTAAGGGGTTTAATTTTTTTTTTTCTTTAACAGTTATTGACTGTTATTGGGACAGCTGAAGTTTATCATTAAGACACACTTAAAATAAAAATTTCAAAATGATTGAATGGGTTTTAGCAAAAATGGTTAAAAAGGCTGATATACTCCATTGATATACTGCCTTTCTAAAGTTTTTGAATCTGTCCTCAACAGGAAGATTCTTAAACAGCTATCACTTCCTAACCGTTTATCTAATTGCCAGTATGGGTTCCGTTGAGGCCACTTTACTAGTGTTCTGGCTTTCCTGACTGAGTCTTGGTCATCCTCTTTTAGGGATTTTGGTGAAACTTCTGCTGTTGCCTGAGACATATTGAAAACTTTTGATAGAGTCTGGCATAGAGCTTTGATTTACAAACTACCCTCCTACAACTTCTATCCTTTTTTCTGTAACTTCTCAAGTATCTTTTTTGACCATTCTGTTGTTGCTGTGGTAGACAGTCATTTCTTCTCCTAAGACTATTAACCCCTTCATTACGATGATGCACAAAGTGTGTCATTACTCGCTCACATAACCATTTGATGACTCGTGTCGCTCCCCTGTGTTTTATGCACAGAGAGTGAAATCCCATTTTCTGATACAGGCAGAGCAGGGTGTCTTTCATATATCTTGATCACTCAGATCTCTGGCTCCTTCACTTGTCAGCCAGTCATAAAACAATAAATAATTTCAGTACCATCCATATGGCAACTTCCCATGCTGGTTGCAGATCAAGTCTTTGATGCTGATATGAGTTTGTCTGTCTTCCTTACTTATGGCTGATCTTTCTGACAGAAGCAAAGATGATTATGGATGATATGGACATTATAGTGATGATGATAGTTATTCCTGTAGTGATGATGAGACTGATGGCCCTGCCATTGAGATGAGGGAGGTTGAGGAAGGTTGGAGTATAGCATCAGATGTGTTTTCTGACAAGTGCCCTAATTTACCACCAGTTTTTTTCTCAGTTCTCTGTACTGAATCCTGCTCTTGGAAACTCATACATGTACCTTTCTCTGATGCCTTAAAACTTTTTTTTTGAGGATGAGATGGCAAGTTATGTGACTGGGTGAATGACAGCTGCTTATTTTTATTTTTTTTTCCTTTTACATAAGAGGGCCACTGGCCAAGGGCAAAAAAAAAAAAAAAAAAAAAAAAAAAAATATATATATATATATATATATATATATATATATATATATATATATATATATATATATATATATATATATATATATATATATATATATATATATATATATATATATATATATATGAACAAAATAGAAAGGGCTATTTATTGCCAGTTCCCATAAGATGTCAGATAGAATGGTAAGAGAACAGAGGCTAAGTGTCTTGAAACTCCCCTCTTGAAAGAATTCAAGTCATATGAAGGAGGAAATACAGAAGCAGGCATAGAGTTCCAGAGTTTACCAGAGGAAGGGATGAATGACTGAGAATATTGGTTAACTCATGCATTAGAGAGGTGGACAGAATAGGGATGAGAGAAAGAAGAAAATCTTGTGCAGTGAAGCACGGGAGGAGGAGAGACATGCAGTTGACAAGATCAGAAGAGAAGTTAGTGTGAAAATTGTGGTAGAAGACAGCAAAAGATGCAGCATTGTGGTGGTGATAAGAAAGAGGCTGAAGAAGAAGAAGGAGAGGAATTGATAAGACAAAAAGCTTTTGATTCCACCCTGTCTAAAAGAGTGGTTTGAATGGAATCCCCCACACATGTGAAACATAGTCCATACATGGGCAAATAATGCTCCTGTACAGAGTTAGCAGCCGGGGTTGGGTGAAAAAACTGGTGGAGACAAGTCAGAACACCTAACTTCATAGAAGCTGTTTTAGCTAGAGATGAGATGTGAAGTTTCCAGTTTAGATTATAAGTAAAGGACAGACTGAGGATGTTCAGTGTAGAAGAGCGGGACAGTTGAGTGTCATTGAAGAAGAGGAGATAGTTACCTAGAAGGTTGTGTCAAGTTGATGGATGAAGGAATTGAGTTTTTGAGGCATTGAACAATACTAAGTTTGCTCTGGCCCAGTCAAAAATTTTAGAGTGATCAGAAGTCAGGCATTTTGTGGCTTCCCTGTGTGAAATGTTTACTTCCTGAAGGGTTGAATGTCTATGAAAAGGATGTGAAAAAAAAGTGCAGGGTGGTATCATTAGCATAAAAGTGGATGTGACAAGTTTCATGTAGAAGATCATAGATGAATGACAGGAAGAGAGTGGGTGACAGGACAGAGCCCTGAGGAACACTACTGTTAACAGACTTAGGAGAAGAATAGTGACAGTCTGCCACAGTAGCTATAGAATGGTCTGAGAGGAAACTTGAGATGAAGTTACAGAGAGAAGGATAGAAGCCATAGGAGGGTAGTTTGGAAATCAAAGCTTTGTGCCAGACTCTATCAAAAACTTTTGATATGTCTAAGGCACCAGCAAAAGTTTCACCAAAACCCTAAAAGAGGATAACCAAGATTCATCAAAAAAAAAGCCAGAAGATCACCAGTAGAGCAGCCTTGATGGAACCCATACTGGTGATCAGGCAAAAGGTTGTGAAGTGATAGATGTTTAAGAATCTTCCTGTTGAAGAGGGGCAGGAAATTAAAGCAATAGGACAGTAGTTTGAGGGATTGCATCAGTCACCCTTTTTAGGAGCAGGTTGAATGTAAGCAAACTTCCAGCAGGAAGGAAAGGTAGATGTTGACAGACAGAGTTGGAAGAGTTTGACTAGGCAAGGTGCAAGCACGGAGGTACAGTTTCAGAGAGCAATAGGAGGGACTCCATTAGGTACATAAGCCTTCCGAGGGTTAAGGCCAGTGAGGGCATGGAAAATGTCACTGCAAAGGATCTTAATGGGTGGCATGAAGTAGTTGGAGGGTGCAGGAGAGGGCAGAACAAGCCCTGAATCATCCAAGATGGAGTTTTTCACAAAAATTTGAGGAAAGAGTTCAGCTTTAGAAATATATATGGCAGTAGTGGCATCAGGTTAAAATAAAGAAGGGAAAGATGAAGTAAAGTTATTTGAAGATGTTTTTGGCTGGTGCCAGAAGTCACGAGAGGGAGTTAGATCTAGAAAGATTTTGACACTTTCTATTAATGAAGAAGTTTTTGGCTAGTTGCAGAACAGACTTGACAAGATTTCAGGCAGAAATATAAAGGGCATGAGAGTTAGGTGATGGAAGGCTCAAGTACCTTTTGTGGGCCACCTCTCTATCATATATAGTGTGAGAACAGGCTGTGTTAAATAAACCAAGGTTTGGAAGGTTTAGGGTGGGAGAAAGAGTAAGGAATCTATGCTTCCATACCAGATACTATCACCTCTGTTTTGCACTCAGCACATAGAAATGGGCCTCTGACATGGAAGCAGTAGTCATTCCATGGAAAATCAGTGTAATACCTCTTCAGGTTCCCCAATTAGCAGCGACAAAACTCCAGAGGCACCTCTGTTTAGGGGGATCTTGATAAGGGATTGGAGTGATAGGACAAGATACAGATATGAAGTTGTGATTGGAGGAGCCCAATGGAGAGGATAGGGTGACAGCATAAACAGAAGGATTAGAGGTGAGGAAAAGGTCAAGAATATTGGGCATATCTCCAAGACAGTCAGAAATACAATTAGGGTGTTGCACCAATTGCTCTAGGTTGTGGAGGATAGCAGAGTTAAAGGATAGTTCACCAGAATGGTCAGTAAAGGGAGGGGAAAGCCAAAGCTGGTGGTGAATATTGAAGTCTCCAGGAATGGAGATCTCTGCAAAAGGAAAAAGAGTTAGAATGTGCTCCACTTTGGAATTAAGTAATCAAAGATTTTCTTGTAGTCAGATGAGTTAGATGAGAGATATACAGCACAAACAAATTTAGTTTGAGAGTGACCCTGTAGTCATAGCCAGGTGGTGGAAAATTTGAAGATTCAAGAACATGGGTTAAGTTGTTGCACAGGTTAAGTTGTTGCACACTTAGATGTAACATCCAGCTTTGAATTGAAAAGAGGATAGAGAAAATAGGAGGGAACAGAGAAGGGGGCTGTTGTCAGTTGCCTCAGATACCTGCATTTCGGTGAGAAAAAGATGAGGTTTAGTAGAGGAGAGGTGGGGTTCTACAGATTGAAGATTAGATTTAAGGCAGTGAATGTTGCAGAAATTCATGAAGAAAAAAGTTGAGGGAGGTATCAAGACACTTAGGGTTGATACCAGAAGAGCAGTCCAACTTGGGAACTTTTGTGGTCCCCCAAAGAGAGAGCAGCAGTTTTTAAAAAGGAAAAACAGTTCAGAAGAAGATGAAGTCATTGATCCAGATTTCAGAGGTGCAACTGAAGAGAGAAACCCTTACTACCCCAACCAGAATGATGTCAACAACCTGATCAGAGATTTTGGTCTCACAAAGTCCAGTGCTGAGCTTTTGACAGGGAGACTCAAGCAGTGGAATTTGTTAGATGAAAATGTGAAAGTATTAGGTCCTAAAAAGTGTCACCAGCATTTTTCAAATTTTAAGATGAGATAAGATTTAAGATGAGCTTTGTTTTTGCCACAATGTGACTAGTCTGTTTGAAGCAGTTGGAATCATCTTTAACCCCAACGAGTGGCGCCTCTTCATCAACAGCTCATGCAGGAGCCTCAAAGCAGTGCTGCTTCATAATGGGAACATATACTCATCTCTTCCCCTAGCTTACTGTCCAGCTCAAAGAGGGAATACACTAGTTTTGAGATCTTGCCAGATGCCTTGAAACATGAAGAGTACAGTTGGGAGGTTATTGGAGGCTTCAAAATGATGGCCAAGTTTCCTTGTTATCTTTGCCTTTGGGACAGCAGAGACACTACCACAAGAAGGACTGGCCACAGCAGACCAAGTTTAGTGTCGGGAAGAACAACGTCAAATAGGAACCATTGTTGGACTCGAGAAAGGTACTGTTTCCTCCCCTGTACTTAAAATATGGCCTTATGAAACAGTTCATCAGAGCTGTAAATAAGGAGGCTGTGGCTTTCATGTATCCCCAAGATTTCAGCCCTAAGCTGTCTGTGGCAAAAGTGAATGCCAGTGTCTTCATCAGTCCACAAATAAAGAAGGTCATGGAGTGCAAGAAGTTCGCCAAGAAGCTCACTAGAATGGAGAAAGCAGTGTGCAACAGCTTTGTTGTAGTGGTTCTTGGTTTCTTGGAGATCATAAAGCCATTAACTATGTGAAACTTTTTGAGACCTTGGTGAGAAACTATGGCAAGATGGGTTACAGGATGTCCCTCAAAATCCATATCCTTGATGCTCATCTTGATAAATTTAAGGAGAACATGGGGGCATACTCTGAGGAGCAAGGCGAGCGCTTCCATCAGGGTATACTGGACTCTGAATGCCACTGCTAAGGGTTCTATAATGAAAAACATGAGAGACTATATCTGGGGACTGATTCATGAAAGTAATTTACAGTATAAGCATAAATTGTAGAAAACTACTCGCTTCTAATGTTTTATTGTCTCACTTGTGTAATCCTAGAATAAATAAATGTTATTTTTGTATCGTATGTCATTTTGTTTTTACCATGTGCAAATGAGAGTTCAAATTTGCCACTTTCTTTCAATGGGAATGGGTAAATTTCATAAATATCATTATCCTGGCCACAAAAGCAAAGTTAGAAATAAATATGTTTTCTAGGCATAAGCAAATAGAAAATAACAGTTGTTATCCAAGGATTAATATCGTTTTACACATTGATTATCATTTTGACAGGTGTCTCCTGCCTCCTCCTCAAATATCCTGAGGAAAATTATTATATGAGCAAAATTATTTGATGCCCTGTTACACATGATGACATGTATAACTTTCTTGCACAAAATAACTCATAAAATAAATGAATAACAAAAACCTTGAAAAGGGCACAAAAAGTGTCAAATGGCAACTGCTCACTGTAGTGAGCGCTGGTGTCCTCCCCCTCATGCTGTGCTGTTGGGCCCAAACTGCACATTATGTAGTGAAGGGATTAACAGTGGTGTTCCTCAGGATTCTGTCCTGTTAACCACTCTCTTCCTATTATTCATCTATGATCTAAACCAAACTTCTTGTCCTATCCACTTCTATGCTGATGCACTTTTTTCATGTCTTTTTCATAGACATCCAACCTTTCAGGAATTAAACAGCTCATGCAGAGAAGCCATAGAATACCTGACCTTTCATCTCCCAAAAATTTTTGATTGGGGCAGAGCAAAATAAGTATTGTTCAATGCCTCAAAAACTGAATTCTTCCATTCATCAACTTGACACAACCTTTCAGATAACTATCCTCTCTTCTTCAGTGACACTCAACTGGCCCCCTCTTCTTCACTGAACATCCTTGGTTTGTCCTTTACTTATAATTTAAACTGGAAACTTCATGTCTCATCTCTAGCTATAATAGCTTCTATGAAGTTAGGCATTTTGAGTCATTTTCACCAGTTTTTATCAACCCCTCTCCCCCCCACCTGCCCCCAGCTGCTAACTCTGTACAGGAGCTTTTTCTATACATGTATGGAGTATGCTTCACTTGTATGGGAGGTTCCACTCGTACCGGTCTTTTAGGCAGGGTGGAATCAAAAGAATTTCATCTTATCAACTCCTCTCCTTCAACTGACTGTCTTCAGCTCCTCTCTCATCACTGCAATATTGTATCTCTTGCTATCTTCTACTGCTATTTTCATGCTAACTGCTCTTCTGATCTTGTTTATTGGATGCCTCACCTCCTCCTGTGGCCTTGTTGCATAAGACGTTTTACTTTCTCCCCAGCTGCCCCCAGCTGCTAACTCTGTACAGGGGCTTTTTCTGTTCATGTATGGAGTATGCTTCACTTGTATGGGAGGTTCCACTTGTACTGCTCTTTTAGGCAGGGTGGAATCAAAAGAATTTCATCTTATCAACTCCTCTCCTCCAACTGACTCTTCAGCTCCTTTCTCATCACTGCAATATTGCATCTCTTGCTATTTTCTACTGCTATTTTCATGCTAACTGCTCTTCTGATCTTGTTAAATGGATGCCTCACCTCCTGTGGCCTTGTTGCATAAGACTTTTTACTTTCTTCTACTCCTTGTTCTGTCTATCTCTCTAATGCAAGAGTTAATCAGTATTCTCAGTCATTCATCCCTTTCTCTGGTAAACTCGGGAACTCCCTGCCTGGTTTTGTATTTTCTCCTATGACTTGAAACCTTTCAAAAGGAATGTTTCAAGGCACTTCTCTGTCTTTCAAGAGGGATGTTTCAAGGCACTTCTCTGTTATTTGATTTTTCTATTTGGAATCTCTTTGGGAAATGGCACTCAAGTGGGCCTTTTTTTCTCTCTCTCATATTTTTGTTGCCCTTGGCCAGTGGCCTTCTTACATAAAAAAAAGTAGGTAACCACATTTTATATGCCACTGTGAATGAAAAAATATGTTATGATCAACAGCAAGTGATCGCATTGGAGGGCGGATACTCACAGTAACAGGGCCGGAGGGAGTCACACTGGAGCTGGGAGCTCAGTGGATACATGGTCAAACTGGAAATATGTTGTATCAGTTTGCAAAATCAAGAAATCTTCTGCACCATCATCTCTCAGTTGATGGTGAAGGTAAATGCTTATATATGCACCATTCCTGTTGTCAGGTCCTATGAGATATGAATATGTTTGCTCATCATTCCCACGTGCAAGTCATTTTCCTCATAAATCTTTCCTTAGTAAAGCTCTAAAAAAAGATTATTGAAGTATTTTGTATTACATACTTATACATCATTATTTTTATTACATTGATATTAATATAACATTGTAATGATAGCTATTTTTCCTCAGGTATTTATCTGATGGAAGGTGGAAAAAAAATTGATGAAGGAATTGTAAAGGAAGTGTTTGAGATAACACAAGAAGCAGACAGAGAGTGTAGTAAATTGATACACAGGAAGAATAACACAACCTCAACACCACCTTCTGTTGGCCATGTATTCAGAAAACTGTTTTTTGACTATTTGGGAAAATGTAATAGTGACTCACCAGAGACAAGAAGAATCAAGGAAGCACTATTTTCGTGGGCATTAAGGTTAGTCCTTCATTCAAATCTGCTGCACATGACAGTTATGCATCAAATTTATGTTGGAGGAATTCAAGAAATTTCTTTCTTGTTACTGTTATTGTTCATACATTTCAGGTGGTACAGTATAGACAATGCCTGTGACTCCCTCCATCAGATGTCCTCCATTTGTTGGGGCTCCTTCATTTTCTGTGATGGGGATGATAATATGAATCCTAAGAATGGTTACCTCTCCATACTGGAGGCTCTCCTAGCAGAGGCTGATGCTGATGTAAAACTTAACAGTGAAGTTGAATGGTAATTATTTAATTGAGAAGTGTTTAGAATATGGAGCTCTAGCAGAAAGAAAATTCAAATTGTATGTACATGTCCTTTTGACAATAAAGTTTACATCTATCTTTATCTATCTATCTGTTTATGATGAGCATTTACAGTCCTCATTAGCCCACTGCTGAAAGTAGGCTGATTCTTAAGATTCTGTTGATACATATTATAAACAAGGAAAGGAATCTGTAACATGCACCTGCTGCCTCTTTTCACTCAAAATCTCAGCGGTTAAAGTAAATTATGAATGCTGTTTCTTGTTGAGGTATATTTGGCTCAATTCCTGAGTTATTAGATAGTTCATTTATTTATATATTTATTTATTTTTTAGTATTAAGTATGCATCTGAAGTGATGGCAAGCAGAACTTCTTTCCTGCGGCCTGATGGTGTGACCTTCCCCATCATTATTCGTTGCAGGCAAGTGAGCTTAAAGATCACTAAAGGCAGTTAGCTCATACTTATTGTCACTCATCTTATATCATGTTTTCTTCACTTGTATTTTGTCTCCATAATCACCTGGTAATAATTTCTATTGCCTCAGTGTTTGTCACCATGTTCATTGGAATATAGATAGATGTATGTCTTCTAACATCATAGACTTTGATATTTAAACTGGTTTATATTTTTAACACCATGACATTTTACAGAGATGGGAAAGAATATGAAGCTCAGCATGTTATGGTAACACCTTCCATAGGATATCTGAAGAAGAATTTGAATATATTTTCACCCCCTCTCCCCACAAGACTTCAAAATGTAAGCTGGAAAAATTATTAACTGTCCCATGCCAGTTTTCCACGCTTATTTGTTTTTACCATTGTGCTTTTGATTGTACTATTTCCACAGAAAATTTATGAAAATTGACTTCAAGGCATCCAGCCTTATTTGTCTTATTATATTTTCAATATTTTCACCTGTTGGGCTTTGATGCTGAGATTGCTGAGTGTACTGTGCTGCTGATCCTGATGCATTGTGGGGGGTGAGCATACAAGACTAAGGTTTATGTGTGAGGGAATGCTTATTAATATTTTGTAAATATATGCATGTATACTTGGCTCTCCCCAAGTATGTTGAACTGGTATGTAAAGGGAGTGAAGTGCCAGAGATAGATAGACAACACAATAGAACCTTATACCCATTAGAAATTTTAGACTACACAACAGAACCTTATACCCATTAGAAATTTTATTGTGTAGAGAAGGATACACAGAAAGTTAAGATTTGTTATCACCCACCACTTACAGTTGCCACCACTGGTCTTGGTCAGTAACGTGTTTTTGCTGGATGTTCCTCACATTTTCATGACTGTTGTATTTAGCAAATTTCCACTGCTTATTATCAACTTCCACCACTTACAGAGACCATAGCTTATTAAATGTGAAACTTATTCAGTAAGCTTTAAGGATTCATTATATCCACCATTCTCTTTACTGAAGTTCATTATATTGTGTGTTTACTGATTATTCTCATCTTATAGGCCATCATGTCCAGAGGCTTTGGTACCTTGGGTAAGATCTTCCTTGAGTATGAAGATGCATGGTGGTGGGAAGGTTGTGAGGGAATACAGTTGGTGTGGACAAAAGACATTGCTGACTCTGAGCACACAACATCTGCTGCTGATTCTGTTGATAGAAAGCAGCAGCAAGTAAGTGATTATATTATCTTCTTAGTTCTTGAAAAATATATGGGTGATTTGGAATATATCTGGATTTTTTTTTTTTTCTTCATCAGTTTACGGCCAAAATTATGAACTTAAAAGTGTCAACCAGACTGGATCAAACAATGAACTTTCTTGATAAATGAAAACTATAATACAATTAGATTTAATTTTTGCAACACAATGCACATTGCAATCAGTGAGTTATATGTTTATCATGCATGTCATACAACTTCCATTGATGACTGAATTTCTTTATTTTTCTTCATGACAGACAAGTGACTGGTGGGTGAAGGGCATCTCAGGCTTTGATCCAGTGTTTAACCACAAAGCTGTGCTTTGTGGCTGGATAGGAGGGCGTGAGGCAGAGCACATGGAAACTCTTAGTGAAGCAGAAATTGGTCAAGCCTGCACCAGAGTGCTTCGGTTATTCCTGGGCCAACAGGACATACCATTTCCCAAGA
Source organism: Scylla paramamosain (assembly GCF_035594125.1). NCBI lineage: Eukaryota > Metazoa > Arthropoda > Malacostraca > Decapoda > Portunidae > Scylla > Scylla paramamosain. The sequence goes on along the minus strand of NC_087157.1, from coordinate 13,459,376 downwards.
GAGTTTACAAGTAATTAGTAATGCTCTTGGCTAGAAACTTTGAGAGGCATTTGGAAGGGAACAGTTTTAACACATCCAGCCATGACATTAATTCTTGTTATTTGGGCTTGTTTTGTCCATAATCATCTCATTGCCTACCAGCCATCCTCTTTTGAGGGAGATGGCTTCTGCCCTTTGGAACCTGACCACAGCCATTCCCTTGAGAGAACTCTCCAGAGCAAGCATCAAATATACCTAGATAGATACATAGATGCATACATATCTTCAGTTAGTGTTTTAAACTATCTCTGATTTACTGTACTTAATTGAATTTAATTAAAAATTTAGAAAAGGTAATTGTAACCATGACATGACTCAAATTACATACAGAGTAACCAGTTTTTTCTAATTTTGCATTTTCTGTAACTTTTTTTTTTTCCAGATCACAGTGGGCAACCAATCACCTGTTTGAAGGCTCATACAGCTACCATGACAGTAGCTGTAACTGCTGGTCAGGAAAAAAATATGAAAGCTACCTTGACACTCCTGTTTTAGCAACTGATGGTAATGGAAATAAGGCAAGTGACTTTTTTTATTTTTTTTTCTTGTTATTTTTAATGCTAAGACATTATAAGCTGTATCTGGTAGTTTCTCTTGAAAGTTGGATTGTAAGAAAAATATAGTGCTTGCTATATGTTGCAGAGAGATAACTATCTCTGATTTACTGTACTTGAATTTAATCAACAATTTAGAAAAGATAATTGCAACCATGACATGACTATGAAAGAAATACATAAAGAGATGTAATCTGTTTATGACTCAATAATAGAAAGCAAATTCTTGTTTCTGCATTTTTTTATTTTTTTAGGGGGCTCTGGATAATTATGTTTCACAGTGACTCTGTGTTGTGGCATCCTTGACTCACAACTGAACACACAATTTTTTTAATATAGGTTATGCAGGAACAAATTTGGTTTCTCCCTTATTGTGCTGAAGCAGTGAATAAGCTTGGGGTTGTTACCTTGCAATCTGGCTGAAGTGGAAGGCTGGCAATCCTTCTCTCCCTGTGTGTGTGTGCGTGTTTGTGTGTAGGAAATGGTCAGTGACACATTTCAAGAGATAAAGTGAGGAAAAAATGTCCCAGTTTACCCACTGTTATCAATGATCGACTTACAACCCCACATGCATGGTAGAATATACTGTAGCTCAATAGTCAGGTTTTTCAATATTCTAAATATTTTCAGATTCCATTGTTGGTGCTGGCTGGGGAGGCTATCAGTGTTCAGCAGTACTCCACTGTCCATGGTGCTCTCCAGAGTGGCATAGAACAGGCAGCTCACTTTGTCACTGCCCAGAAAAGGTATGCTGGCATTATTTAATTAATTTCAGTGTATATATACTTTTGCCACTCCTAACATAAGTTGTATTAGGAGTACAAGCCTTCTCTGCCCCGCACCACTCTATTTATAAAAAATTTTGACAACCATCCCTGTATTTTTTTCATTAACACCTCCAGGTTCTTTTCTCTTTATTTTCCTTGTGGAAACTTATCACAGCTCTCAGTAGTACTGCAAATATATTTGTACATGCCAAACTGTTGTCCAATAATGTTGATTGGCCATACTTGTGAAAAATCAGTGCCAATAATTAGATAAGATGAGATATTTTCCTTTGTACCCACTTCAGAAATAGAAGTGGCATCTACCCATCAGGAATGTCACTTGAGACTTGGAAGATAAATGTTTTATCAAATGTTGTGTGATTGAATTGGTGGTGTTTTTACCTTCCTTGGTTCATATGTGTGGATTCCTTTACTTAGTGCTGTGCTGGAAGTTAGGTTTGCTGAATTGATATTACTGAATACAAAAGAGAAGGCATTGTAGGCAGCTTACAGTGATTTATGCATAAAATGATTGCTGAACTAACTGGATCATATCTGATCAGTTTTCCTTATTATTACAATACAAATATGAATACAACTCACATTCTGAATATTATTTTTTCTGTTTTACAGTCTTGGTGCAAACAGAAAACTTTGGAGTAAGATTTAAGGGTGAGTCATAGATTTATATGGATTTGGTAACATTGATTAGCATGTGAATACATTGGCTTTGTATTCTCATATATGACAATAGATATGCTGTATTCTATGGAAATATGGCAACATTTATGAATTATGAAAAAAATTCAATGCACAAATTTTATTCCGTATTTAAGAAAGAATGCATAGTTGATTTTATGTATGTAATTATATATATATATATATATATATATATATATATATATATATATATATATATATATATATATATATATGTATTTACCTAGTTGTATTTACCTAGTTGTATAATACAGGGTCCGAGCCAAAGCTCAATTAGTCCTGTCTCCATACCCGAATTTGTCCAATTTCTCTTTAAACATGTGCACACTCTTTGCCGCAACTACCTCTTCTTTTAAGTTATTCCATATTTCAACCGTTCAATGCGGAAAGCTGTATTTCTTAATGTATCCCAAACAATGACTTCTTTAATTTCTTCATATGTCCCCTTGTACGTCTATCTCCTTCCTCCACTTTTACAACTAGGTCATCTCTGTCTATCTTCTCCATGCCATTTACTAATTTGAACATTGTTATCAGGTCTCCTCTTTCCCTTCTTTCTTGCAGTGTTGGTAATCCAATTTCTTCCAGTCTTTCCTCGTAACTTAGGTCTTCCAATTCAGGTATCATTTTCGTAGCTGTTCTTTGTATTCTTTCCAATTTCCTTATATCTTTCTTTTTGTGTGGAGACCATACCACTGCTGCGTATTCCAGTTTGGGACGTATCATGTGTGTTATGATTTTCTTCATCATTTCTTTGTCTAGGTAATTAAATGCCACCCTGATATTTGCTAGCAAATTATATGTAGAGCCAAATATTCCATTGATGTGTTTTTCTGGTGAAAGCGTGTCTTGAATTATTACTCCCAAGTCTTTTTCTTCTTTGCTCTTTGGTATTGTGATACCTCCCATCTTATACTCCCATGAAGGTCTCCTTTTACTTCTTCCCATCTCCATTACATGGCACTTCTTTATATTGAATTCTAATTTCCATCGTTTACTCCATTCATAAATTCTATCAATGTGTGTGTGTGTGTGTGTGTGTGTGTGTGTGTGTGTGTGTGTGTGTGTGTGTGTGTGTGTGTGTGGGCTAAAAAAGTGGCTGTGATTGACAGAACCCTTGTGATTTAGACATATTGTGTGTTGTGAATTGTTTTTTTTTGTTTTTTCATTTTGATAATATGTCTGAGTTTGAATAGGTAATTATTATTTAGAATGAAAGATTAAAATTTAGATTTGGTTTTCTCATAAGAGTTGTTACAGTGGCATAATATAGATGCTGTCCTACCATTCAGTACACTGTTGCTGCAGTCACTCTGTAGGTGGTTATAGTTTTATAGGATAGTAAGCAGGACAGTGTAACCCAGCTGTTGTTGGGAGTGATGAAATCTGAGGTGTAAGTTTGATATATTTGCAAGTTAAGGGTGCACTTTTGTGTGTGTGTGTGTCTGTGTGTGTATTTACCTAGTTGTATTTACCTAGTTGTAAATTACAGGGCCTGAGCTACGCTTGTGTGGTCCTGTCCTCATATCTATACTTGTCCAGTTTTTCCTAAAAGTTGTGCATGCTCATTGCCAATACTACATCCTCACTTAGCTTGTTCCAAACTTCTATATATCTCTGTGGGAATCTGTATTTCTTTATGTTCCTCAAGCATCTTCTTTTTCTTAGTTTTTTGCTGTGCCTTCATGTGTAATTGGTATTTCCTACTTCTCTTAGCACCAGTTTCTCATTATCTACTTCTTCCATTCTATTCCATAATTTATAAATTAGTATTAAATCTCCCATTTCTCTTTTTTGTTCCAATGTTGACAGCTTAATTTCGTTTAATCTTGCTTCAAATGCTAATTCTTCCAGTTCAGAAACCATTTTCATTGCCATCCATTGTATCCTTTCTAGTTTTTTTTCACATGTTTCTTATGTGAAGATCACACTGATTCAGCATATTCCAGCTTTGGTCTAATCATAGTGGTAATTATCTTTCTCACCATATCTTTATCCATGTAGTGGAATGCTTTTCCATTATTTCTCACCATTCTTTATTTATTTCTGAATATCCTTTTTACATGCTTCTCCGACTGTTGACTATCCTGTATTACCACTTCTAGATCTTTCTCTTCTTGTACTTTTATTTCTTCATATCCCATTTTATATGTCCATTTTGGTCTCTTCACTTTTTCCCATTTCCATTGCATGACATTTTTTCACATTAAATTTCATCTCCCATTTCTTACTCCAGTTCCAGATTTTGTTCAGATTTTGTTCACAGTCTTTGTTGTTTGTAATATATCTGTAATTTTGCATTGTCTGCAAACAAGCTCATGTAACTCTTTACTCCTTCAGGCATATCATTTATGTAGATCAGGTAAAGTATTGGCACCAGCACTGATCCTTGTGGTACTCCACTATCTACTTTTCTCCATTTTGATTTTGCATTTTTTCTATTGATGACATTTCTCTTCCCTTTAAGTAACTTTTCATCCAGGTTTTAATTTTCCATTTAATTCTCCTATATTTTCTAACTTCCATAATAGCCTGTTGTGGGGAACTTTGTTGGAAGGTTTTTTTTTTTTCTTTATTTTTTCTTTATTTATTTATTTTTTTTTTTAGATCTAAATACACACAGTCTACGCATCCATCTCTCTTTTGCATTATATCAGTCACTCTTGAATAAAAGCTCATGAAACTGAGAAAGGTTAGGGCACACGGGATAGATGGGAAGGTGTTAGGCTGGATAGGGTCATGGTTTAGAGACAGGCGACAAAATGTTGTAATAAATGGCTTGAAATCTGAGTGGGGTCATGTAATTAGTGGGGTGCCACAGGGATCAGTATTAGGGCCATTGTTATTTCTAATATATATCAATGACTTAGATAGTGGAATTAGTAGTGATGTTAGTAAATTTGTGGATGACACAAAGATAGGTAGATTAATTAGGTCAGAATCAGATGCCATTGCCTTGCAGGCAGATTTAGATAGGATGAATGAATGGATGGACAGATGGCAAATGCAATTTAATATCAATAAATACAAAGTACTAGAAAGATTTAGGAGTTAGAATTAGCTCTGAACTCCATCTAGGAAAACAATGCATAGAGGCCAGAAACAGGGATTAATTTTTAGGAGTGTTAAAAGTAGAAGGCCAGAAGTAATATTAAAGTTATACTTGGCGCTGGTCAGACCTCATCTAGACTACGCTGTGCAGTTGTGGTCCCCACATTACAGGAAAGATATAGGTCTATTAGAATCAGTACAGAGGAGAATGATTAAAAGGATACAGGGGATGAGGAGTATTCCTTACGAGGCGAGATTGAAGTTGTTAAATTTACATTCTTTAGAGAGACGTAGGTTAAGAGGGGACCTGATAGAAGTCTTTAAGTGGTATAAGGGTTATAACAAGGGGGATGTAAGCAAGATTCTTAGGATCAGCAACCACGGTAGAACAAGAAATAATGGGTTCAAGCTTGAAAAAATTAGGTTCAGGAAGGAGATAGGAAAAAACTGGCACTCAAATATAGTGGTAGATGAGTGGAACGGACTCAGTAATCATGTTGTTAGTGCTAGGACATTAGAGAGCTTTAAGAGAAGATTAGACGGGTTTATGGATGGGGATTATAGATGGAAATAGGTAGGTATATTTCATACAGGGATTGCAACGTGTAAGCCTGGTAGCTTCTTGCAGCTTCCCTTATTTCTTATGTTCTTATGTTCTTATGATCACTTCTATCTAAAACCATGCGTTTTTTTCTGTTATTATATCATGTTTTTCAAGGAATTCTGTTCCCTGCTTCTTTACCACTTTTATGCAGATCATATATACTATGCTAGTCATTGATACTGGTCTATAGTTTTGTGGCTCTTCTTTCTTTCCACTTTTATAAATTGGCCCGGCATCTGCTCCCTTCCATTCCTTAAGCACTCTTCCATTTGATAGAGCACTTAATTATGTCAATTAACTGCTTCCTGCACTCTTTTAAAATGATTCTCCATCTGGTCTTGTTGCTTTTCTCTTTTCCAGTTCCTTCATCATTTTATAAATTTCTTTAATTACTATAATTTCCCACGTTTGCTTTTTTGTCTTTTTGTCTTGTGGTTGTTTAAATTCTAATTCTTCTGTGAAAACTTGTTAGAACTTTTTGTTTAGGAATTCACTTATGTCTTTTGGGTCTTCATATGTTTCATTTCCATCCTTCAACCTTTCTAATTTTTCTTTTAATTCAATTTTTCCATTAATGAATCTATAGAGCAGCTTTGGTTCATTCTTGCACTTTGCAGCTATATCCTTTTCATATCCTTTCTCTTCCTCTCTCCTTACTTTTCACATATTAATTTCTTGCTATCTTAAAGTCTTCTTTATTTTTTTGGTTTCGATTTCTTTTCATTCTTACCCATGCTTCGTCTCTTTTTTTTTCTTTGCTTTTTGCACATCTTGCATTGAACCACATCTGTTTTCTTCTTTTTTTTAGGTTTGTATAATGGGATATATTTATTCACTCCAGTCTCATATATTTCCATTAAAATGTCATACTTATCTTACACATCATTTGCTCTTTTCAGTTTTTTCCAATCTATTTCTTCATAAAATTTCTTAAGATCATCTTTATTAGCTTTTCCATAGTTTTTCCTGTTTTCTTTGTATGATTCATCCTCTTAACTGACATCATTATTGGTCTCTATTTCTATCATTAGATGGCCACTTTTTCCCATGGGGCATATGTATCTTAATTCTTTAGTTAGGTCCATTCCATACATTAGTATTAGGTCTAGTCTTGCAGGTTCATCATCTCCCCTATATTTTGTATTTTCAAGTCACCCATTCCATCTTTATGTTTTCCATAGTCAGCTTCAGAAACCTTCCTCCCCATGCGGTCTCATTTCCTCCTGCTTCAACTGTTTCCCAGCTTACTTCTTTGCAGTTGGTCACCAACGAATAATACTCTTTTATTACTTTTGATTAGTTTGCTCAAACACTGAATGGTATCTTCTATTACTTTCTTATATTCTTCCTTGTTCTAAGAATTTGTTTTGGGTGGTACATTATTATTGTTATTACTGTCAGTATTTCTCCATTATTATCCTCCAAGTTAACTCTCACTATTTCTGCCTTTCCTTCCTCATATTTCACTATTTTTATCCTCAACTCTTTTCTTGTCATTATCATTACATCTTCACCTCGTGAAGTCGTTGTTAATGACTATCTTTTCTTTTAGCTTTGTTTCCATTAAACACACCACCTTCAGATTTTTTCTTTTAAATAGTCTTGTAATTCCAGTTTTTTGTGTATCAATCTGTCTATGTTGGTATACCTCACATCCAGTCCTTCATTTTTACTATTTTTCCTTATTTTATTTTCATTTATTTCTTTACTTTTATGTACCATTTCTTCACTCTGTCTCCAAAACTCTCCAAAAAAATCTTGTTTTTTCTTCAGTTCTTGAATATTTTTTTCTCATTTGCCTCTTCATACACTTCTTTAATTTTTTTTTCCTGTTTTTCTTTGTTTCCATTCTTCTTAATGTGTATATCCTTGTTATCTTCCATTTCTCTTAGTTTGGATGTTCTTTATAGTATCTTTTCTGTTGCTTGTTGTGATTTTAGTTTTATTTTCATAGATCTTGTTTTGCCTTCTAGATAAGGCCTCAGTCTAACAACTTCTTCCACTTCTTCTGTGAATTTAGTGTTATCTTCATGTGTGTGTGTGTGTGTGTGTGTGTGTGTGTGTGTGTGTGTGTGTGTGTGTGTGTGTGTGTAAGATGCCTTTTCTCAGGTAACCATCTTCATGAAGGATGTTAGTCAGATTTACAGATAAATAGACAATTACAAACAATTAATGTAAGAAATGATATTTGCAACTCTCATTTGCTGGAATACTGGGAAATAATAGAATTTTCTCTTGAAGAAGCTTACACCAGATTTCCCACATACAGCTTGAGAGCAAATGCCACACTTCACACAGAAAAACATTGCACTACATTCAACAGGGTAGCAATAAAAATTGCTAACCCTTTGATTGCTATGTTTTTTTCTTAAGCTTAATGAGATGTTGGGGTGCAAGTGAAGAGTGTAATTTTGAAAGATGCGCCCAACAGCAACAAGAGTGGTTTATGTGAGTTACATTTTCCTCAATAAAATTGTTTAGGGCCACTCAGTTAAGAAGTAACACATGTGTATTAGCAGTTAAAGGGTCAAGACACTTACATTTACCAATATGTAAAGATGTGAATGATGTAAAACTGAGCAACATGGGCATGTGCTCACAGATGCAACTGGCCTCTGTAAATTATGGACTGTTATTTCATTATGAAATAAGTGGTGTTTTGTCAACTGATTTTCTGAATGAGGATGTTGTCCTCTTACATTAAGGGTGAGGTGATGTCCCTTCGCAGAAAGGTGACAGTGTGCCTGCCCAGTTTGGCTTTTGTGTGGGTTGTATTTTTTTCAGGGGGATACCATATGTTTAATTTTTATGTGTGGCCACCTTATCTGTGATTGTAACTAAATAAACTCTCTCTCTCTCTCTCTCTCTCTCTCTCTCTCTCTCTCTCTCTCTCTCTCTCTCTCTCTCTCTCTCTCTCTCTCTCTCTCTCTCTCTCTCTCTGCTGGTGATAACTAATGCCATATATATATATATATATATATATATATATATATATATATATATATATATATATATATATATATATATATATATATATATATATACACCACATTTTATTTTGACAGCTACTTTCTTCGTGTAAATTTCATTCAGCTTCATTACTTTATTATAAGTTTGAAATTTCCATTATGTTAGATGATAATGTTGAAGGTTGTCATGAAAATAAATAAGTAAACAAAGTAACGAAATTTTTATATGAATTTTACTGACATGAAAATCTATTAAAAAGAGCATGATTAAGGAAAAATATTGCCGGCTACTCTTCCATACCACTTTTCTTTTATATATCTGCATTTATTTCACAAGTCTTACTTGTGGCACTAAATGACAACTAATACAGTTTTGATAAGTTGTTTTCTTACTACAGTTACTCAGAGAAAGGCAGAAAATAGTTCTGAAGATGGATATGAAGAAAAATGCGTAAAGGTGATGTTCAGTAATGTTCAGGGTGACGAGATGTTTTGCTGGTAGGGAAGAGAGGGTAAACCTCATAGAATGATAGAGAGCGTAGGGAGGCTTTTATCTTGCTGTGAAATAATGGAGACATAACAGCAATTAATTATCTCCTAAATATATGGTTTTACACGGCGGCGAAACATAAACGAGTTCACATGTGAATGAGTTTCTATTGGCCGCCGGCAGGTGGCATCCCAAACGCTGTTCGCTTACGGTCCCTCTTCTCTCAACCTAACACTATTATTCGAAAACATAGTGTTTTGGTATCATGTGTGTGAACTACTAAGATCACATGATTAAGCTGAAATTAAATTTTGAAGACCCTTTTCGTCTGCACACATGTGGGCCACGAACACACGAAGCCCAGAGAGCGAGTTAAGTTTGGTTTTCAGTCTCCCGTGACCAGCCGCGGAGGGAGGTACGCCGCGCGTTCACACACTGTGTTGAAACAAATACCGTTTACTAACTTTTCTTCAGACTGCAGAGGACGTGTGTGGTTGCAGTTTGTTATAGTGAGTGCGAGGCACTGGTTTGGGATTGAAGACAGTGTATGGAACGGCAACAAAGGTCGGAGTAAGGAGTGAGGAGAGGTGGGCGGCTGCCGCTACTCACTTGGAAATCACCAACTCAACCAGGTGCGTTTCTCTCTCTCTCTCTCTCTCTCTCTCTTGGCGCGGCACATCCCAGGGCATGAGCCACCTGGTGCGTGGATCGCGTAGCAGCCTGTGTGTTGTGTAGACCAGGGCGAGGGTGCGGTGTGTTCCCTCACTCGGGCCCTGTTGATGGTGGTGGTGCAGGCGTTCATCCCTTGAGGCCCGTGTGTGTGTGTGTTGTGTAGAGCGGGCCGCCCACACGCAAGTGCTGCCTCCCCGCCACCACCAGTACCCTGCATAGGCAATGTTTGTGTTTGCCATCACCACGCGCCTGGCCCATTGCTTGATATATGTGGCTCCATAGTGTGTTGTCCTGGCGGCGGCCAACCCAGGCACTTACATGTGCAAGAGAGAAGGAATAAGGGCAGGGAGGAGACGCAATAATACACCAGGCTTTGGAATATGCATTTTATGCACGTCAGTCCTACATGACAAATTACTAAACATTATATTATCATACACACCAAAGTTCAGGGAAAGTGTCGTGCTTGAGGGAGGGTTCATTGGCAGTGTATCCAGGCTTTTGGCGCGAAGTGGAAGAGGAGGAAGAGTAAACTTGTTTAACAGATGGGTCGGCTAATAGGGACCGGTAGAAAATTATTTATGTGGACATCATTTAATCAGTGCATTACTTATTATTAATCACTTGCAGTTTGATCTACATGCAGAATATCATACAGTATTTTTACTTTCTGGTGAAGTGGTTTGGATCAAGACTTTCTCGTCTATTTCAAGTGTTCCCCCCCAAAAAAAAAAAAAAAATAATAATAATCAAGATTTATCCACGCGAAAACAAGAACGAATGAAAACAAAAAACTTCCCAACTTAACCTTTCTCGGAAGTTGGAGTCACCAGAAGTTGCAGGTAACACCTCAGCTCGGCTCTCTACGGCGCTACACTCCTAGATCAGCTTTGGCAATGAGCGATCTCAGTATCGCCAGGATGATGCACCGCCACCACCGGAATGACAGGACGAACGTGCTCTAATAAGTTTGAACACAACAGTAAATGCAATGCGAATGATGCATTAAAAAGACGGCCGTAAACACTGGGACGTCGCTGAGAAAGATGTAATACTAGTGATGGAATACCTCTGCGCTTCGTGCCAGAAGCATTATGACGCCAACCTTTTTGGTAATTCACGTATTTATGCTTTCTCAGTCGTATTTATTTATTTTTTTTTCCGATGTATCTATGGAGGATAAAAAATATATATATTCTTAAATCTTTCACGTTTTGTTCGGAAGATGTGTGTGTTTTGTGCCTTTCTAATACTATTTGTTTTATAATCAACAAAATCAGTAACCACCTCATTATTCTCTGCATGTGGCATTATTATATAGTTATAATTTCCTAAGGTGGTAATGGTAGCGGTCCGGGCAGCCTGCAGTGTTATGCATGGCAAGGAAGGGAGACTGCACGGGACAGGTGGTCTCGTCAGCAGCCAGCTTCGACTCCTGTGTTGCATGTGACCTTTGCACTTTGTGGACAAGTATGTCGGGCACCATTTACACAATACCAATCTAGTGGTCACTGGAGGGTGGTTAATATTCCGGTCCTGTCTTGTTACTCTCGCAGGTTTGCTCGGATATGCATGAGTGCTTGAGAGAGAGAGAGAGAGAGAGAGAGAGAGAGAGAGAGAGAGAGAGAGAGAGAGAGAGAGAGAGTGTCACTCCCTCTGTGTGCGTGACGGCCAAGGGACTGGGGGATGGGGTTGGAGGGCGTTAGCATGACGCTCATTGTTCTGCAAGTTGCATTCTATTTATCTTATGTGGATGAGTTGGCAGTATCACTTCCTTATAATTTCTAAGTCTCCTTATTGAACACCTGTCACTGCAAGTTCGCCCGCAACCTTTCACAGACCACAAAAGTGACACAAAACTGAAGTGTGTTTTCACAGCATTTGTCAATGTATGAGAAACGTTCAGACGCAGCGAAGCGGGGTTCGATGACGGGGACTCTTGGAAAGCGTGGGTGCCAACATTAAAACTTAACGTGACATGAAAAGAGAATGGCAGAGAATGGCGTCACT
>NC_087157.1:13437500-13440000 GCF_035594125.1 Scylla paramamosain | reverse complement strand
TCCCATTTTTCATACTTCTCATTCGTTTCTCATTTCCTTTATTCTCTTTTCCTTTCTGTTGCTTTCTTTTGCTTATCTTTTTCTCGTTGGTGTTTCTTTTTCTCTTTTGTCTTCTTTTCCTCATCATTATTCTTCCACTTGTTCTTTCTTTTTTTCCATGTCTTGTGCCGGTTCTCGTCGTTCTTCTGACGCTTCCTTATCTTTTCCCTTCCATCTCATTTCCTCTTTCTTTTCATTCGGTATTAGTTTCTCATATTTTCTAACCTCTTTTCCGTCCTCTCGTATTCTCACATGTCTTCTATTTTTCATCCTTTCATTCTGCTTCCCTCTTACTATCTTTACTATTTTTCTCCTCTTCCTCCTCCTCATTCACCTCCGCCTCCTAATCCGTCTATTTCACCAGCTCCTCTTCTCTGCGATCTGTCTGCGGTCTGAATTGTAGGCCCATGGGAGTGATGGAGCGGAGTTCCCTCAAGTGGACAGGTTAAGAGGAGGTAATGAGGAACAGGGGATGAAAGGGTGGAGAGCGTGGGAGAGGAAAGGGAATCAGAGGGAGAGAGAGTTACGAGTAGTACTGGATGAAAAGAAGTTATGTGAATATTAATGTTCAATAGAGAAAGAGGAAAGAAAGTAATGTGTGATGAGAGGATGTAATGCCAGTGACGTTAGGAGACAAGGGAGAAGGAATAGGGGAAAGTACTGAGGGATGAAATTTAGTGTGAGTGGAGATGCTTGAAGAGAGAATGGGAGTATTGGATGATGGGATAAAGAAAAGCAATATATCAGTAAGGATGCTGGAAGAAGGTAAGAGGAGAAGGAGGAGCAGGAAAATGAGGCAAGTGAAGAGAGCGAAAGGAGAAAAATACTTAATGATAAAGAAATAAGCACAGAGATTTTAAGGGAATTAAATGAAGCACACACACAAAAAAAAATACAAAGAAAGAAAAGGAAAACAAACACGAAAAAAAAGAAAGAAGAGCAAGGAGGATAAAAACAATAGACATTTGAAACAGTAGGTCAAGAAGAAGAAAAAAAGGAAAAAGAAAATATGAAGTTGAAAAAAAAGAACCAAGATAAAAGAAAGAAAGAAAGGGAACACTAATACGTAAAGTAAAAAGGAGTAAGAGATAATAAGAAAGAAAACACTAATACAGTTATCTGGAAAGGGAGGAGGTCAAGGAGTAGGAGGAAGCGGGGGAGGAGATCAAGGAGCAGGAATAGGAGGAGGAGGGGAGAATAAGGGGAAGGGAGTGGTTATTGGCTAATCACCATAAATCAGCGTCACACTGGCCATGTTACGCTACGAACACCTGTGAGAGAACGGGGGGAGGGGCGATGGATGGTGCAGCGGAGGGCACGGCGAGACACGAGGCGGGGCGAGATGCGAGGGGGTGTGAAAGAACCTGCTGGGCCACCGGGAGAGAATAGGGTTGCTGCTTCTGCTGGTGGTGGTGGTTGTGGTGGTGGTGGTGGTGGTGATGGTGATGATAATAATAATAATAATAATAATAATAATAATAATAATAATAATAATAATAATAATAATAATAATAATATATAACTACCATTACTGTTACTATTGCTATTGTCGTTGCTACTGCTGCTGCTTTTAAATCTGCTCCATATCTCAGGACTTTTTTTTCTAAACTTACTATTACTACTACTACTACTACTACTACTACTACTACTACTACTACTACTACTACTACTACTACTACTACTACTAGTACTACTACTACCTGCACCACCACCACCACCACTTTGTAAGAGTACGAAAAAAAAAAAAACACATCTAGTACACAATTTAATAAGAGAACTAAAATTAACGATGAAAAGGAAAACAGTTTGACCTTCGAATGACAACGACGGAAAAAAGAAAATGTTGAACAGGTGCTCGTGTGTCGGTAACCTGGTTCTGCACACCTTGGCCGGAGAGGAAACACGCGATGGAGAGGCGGCACCGCGATGTGAAATGGGCCACACCCGCTCACACGCCACGCTTACCTACGTACGTGCAAGCAGACACAAGGGCTGGGCGTGTCTGATGTGAGCCCCTCTATCGTGCTAAAGTATCGACAGAAGTGACATTGCAAGGTGTGAAAGATGTTATAAAATATACGGTGCTGCTTGTCTCGTGTCATCTTCCACTCACTTTTATAAATATGTCTTCTGTGTGTGTGTGTGTGTGTGTGTGTGTGTGTGTGTGTGTGTGTGTGTGTGTGTGTGTGTGTGTGTTCTGTCCGTCTATATATATTTCTTTTCTATCGTTCTTTTTCTTTCTGTCTGTCTTTCTTTTTTTCCTTTTTCCTTTTTCTTTCTTTCTTTCTTTCTTTCTTTCTTTCTTTCTTTCTTTCTTTTTCTTTCTTAATTTTTCCTTTTCTTTCCCTCGTTTGTTTGCTTGTTTCTTTCTTCTTTCACTTGGCTTTGTGGTTGATACATTACTCGCTTGGTTCGTGGCCTGAATGTTGGGCGTTCCATCCTTACGGCACTTTCTTGGTGG